>NW_017211721.1:0-17411 GCF_001704415.2 Capra hircus
TTAGTATTATAAGTTGGTGATGGTGAAAACAAGTAGTAGAACGTGGGTAATTAGGGCAACATTAGATCTTTGAGTTAAGTACTTTCTTTGTTATAACCCACTGCTTTTGTTCTATAGAGATGTAACTTTAATGCTTTAAGGAGATGGCAGATTAAAGAAAAACACTTCAGGGGAAACAAAATTAACATTCATTAAGGAAGAGAGCCAAAAAGTGTTAACAAGCCTCTTGGCCAGAAGATAATGTAAATCACCGCTGAGACCTTTTGTATAACAAAATGATATACAGAAAGAATCTGGGTTGGGAACACTACATAATTTTGGGTTATCCATTGATCTTCATGTATTATCAAAAGTATAAAAGACCTTCTGAACAATAAAGGAGGAGGCCAGGGCCGGGGGCCAGTTTCTCGGACCAGCTTCTCGAACTAGTCTCTCAGCCTGGTTTCCTGGGACTCTGGCTCCCCCCGGTGTCTTTCTCTCTCTTTCTTCTTCTCTACCTTTCCTTCTCTCTGCTCTTTACTATAACTTCAGGCTGAATCTCCACATGGAGTGCGGAGGCTCGCCAGGTCTACTTACTTGGCCTGGCTGTTAAGACCCGCACGAAAGGGAGCTTAAGGCGAGGCACCCTTAGATATTCAAGCGGGCGCCGGTGGCCCAACGTAGGTGGTGCAAATTCCTTGTCTGGAATTTTATTGGCCGTCCGCGTAAACCAAGCTATTCAGCCCTCTTCCTCCACTTAATCTTCTTACTACACTATAGTTTGCTAATCTAATCTTACATTAATAAATAAACAAGTCTTTCCACGCCAACGCCGTCCACCCTTCGAATTCCCTGGATCCACCGGGGCTGGACACCGGCATAAGACCTTGTGTGGAGTCGGTGCCAGAACCTGAGGATTCCTCTCCAGTGCTGGACATGGATCTTGGGGTACTTCTGGAGTCTCCCCAGGGGAGTCAGTCCTCGTCTGGTGTGGGGGCATGCACGTGCGCTTTCCTCCCGAGCTGTAGCAGCAGTGTCACGCTTCCTTCGCGTGGATCAAGGGATCTGTGGCTTTCCCACGAGGCTTTCCCACAGGGTTGTCCCACGTGCCACCGTGGTGTGAGTCGATCCTCGGCTTGAAAGTCGAGTCAGTGCAGGGAAAACATGTTTCCCTGGAATGGACTGAGACATCTGGGGGACTCTGGGAATGGTGGCACGACCCTGGAGTTCCTCTCGCCTTTCCTGTGGAGAGCGCCTCCTCTTGAGATGCGACGGGAACGCCGGGAATTCTTTTCCGACCACGCAGGGAAAGGATCTCTCCTCTCGAGCTAGGAGGCGGAAACGGGGCTCCTCTGGATGTGGGCGGGACTCTCGTGACTCCTCTCGAGTGGAGACGGGTATGTCGGGGAACTTCTTGATTTGCAGCAAGGGTGTGAAGGACCCTTTGGAAGTTCCAGAGGTTAGGTGTGATTAGCCTCGAGACGCTTCAGGGAAATGGGCCTCATGTCGCCTGGAGGGGAGAACATCTAGGATTTTCTCGAGTTGCAGGCAGGTGCTCTCGACTTACGACGGGGACCTAAGGGACCCGCTCTGGGTGGCCTCAGGAAAGCCCAGTCCCCATGCGAGTTGCTCAGGGGCCTCTCGGGATTCCTCGCCCGTCGATGCCGGGGGCCTAAGACCTTGTGTGGAGTCGCTGCCGGAACCTGAGGATTCCTCTCCAGTGCTGACATGGATCTTGGGGTACTTCTGGAGTCTCCCCTGGGGAGTCAGTCCTCGTCTCGAGTGGGGGCAGGCACGTGCGCTTTCCTTCCCGAGCTGTAGCAGCAGTGCCAGGTTCCCTTCGAGTGAATCAAGGGATTTGTGGCTTTCCCTGGAAGCTTTCACACGAGGCTTTTCCACGAGGCCTTCCCACATGATTGTCCCACGTGCCACCGTGATGTGAGTCGATCCTCGGCTTGAATGTCGAGGCAGTGCAGGGAAAACAGGTATCCCTGGAATGGACTGAGACATCTGGGGGACTCTGGGAAAGGTGGCACGACCCTGGCGTTCCTCTCGCCTTTCCTGTGGAGAGCGCCTCCTCTTGAGATGCGATGGGAACGCCGGGATTTCTTTCCCGATGACGCAGGGAAAGGATCCCTCCTCTCGAGCTAGTAGGCAGAAACGGGGCTCCTCTGGATGTGGGCGGGACTCTCGTGCTTCCTCTCGAGTGGAAACGGTATGTAGGGGAACATCTTGAGTTGCAGCCAGAGTGTGAAGCACCGTTTGGAAGTTCCAGAGATTAGGTGTGATTAGCCTCGAGACGCCTCAGCAGAAATGGGCCTCATCTCGCCTGGAGGGGAGAACCTCCTGGATTTTCTCGAGTTGCGGCAGGTGCCCTCGACTTACGACGGGGACCTCAGGGACCCGCTCTGGTGGCCTCAGGAAAGGCCAGTCCCCATGCGAGTTGCTCGGGGCCTCTCGGGATTCCTCTCCCGTCGATGCCGGGGCCTAAGACCTTGTGTGGAGTCGGTGCCGGAACCTGAGGATTCCTCTCCAGTGCTAACATGGATCTTGGGGGACTTCTGGAGTCTCCCCAGGGGAGTCAGTCCTCGTCTCGAGTGGGGCCATGCACGTGCGCTTTCCTCCCGAGCTGTAGCAGCAGTGTCACGCTTCCCTACGCGTGGATCAAGGGATCTGTGGCTTTCCCTCGAGGCTTTCCCACGAGGCTTTCCCACGAGGCTTTCCCACAGTGGCTGTCCAACCTGCCATCGCGGTGTGAGTCGATCCTCGGCTTGAATGTCGAGGCAGTGCAGGGAAAACAGGTTTCCCTGGAATGGACTGAGACATCTTGGGGACTCTGGGAAAGGTGGCACGACCCTGGAGTTCCTCTCGCCTTTCCTGTGGAGAGCGCCTCCTCTTGAGATGCGACGGGAACGCCGGGATTTCTTTCCCGATGACGCAGGGAAAGGATCCCTCCTCTCGAGCTAGTAGGCAGAAACGGGGCTCCTCTGGATGTGGGCGGGACTCTCGTGCTTCCTCTCGAGTGGAAACGGTATGTAGGGGAACATCTTGAGTTGCAGCCAGAGTGTGAAGCACCGTTTGGAAGTTCCAGAGATTAGGTGTGATTAGCCTCGAGACGCCTCAGCAGAAATGGGCCTCATCTCGCCTGGATGGGAGAACCTCCTGGATTTTCTCGAGATAGGACAGTTGCTCTCGACTTACGACGGGGACCTCAACGACCCGCTCTGGGGGCATCAGAAAAGGCCACTCCCCATGCGAATTGCTCGGGGCCTCTCGGGATTCCTCTCCCGTCGATGCCGGGGCCTAAGACCTTGTGTGGAGTCAGTGCCGGAATCTGAGGTTTCCTCTGCAGTGCTGACATGGATCTTGGGGTACTTCTGGAGTCTCCCCAGGGGAGTCAGTCCTCGTCTCGAGTGGGGGCATGCACCTGCGCTTTCCTCCCTAGCTGTAGCAGCAGTGTCATGCTCCAATCGCGTGGATCAAGGGATCAGTGGCTTTCCCTCGAGGCTTTCCCACGAGGCTTTCCAACAAGGCTTTCCCACGAGGCTTTCCCACAGGGCTGTCCCACGTGCCACCGTGGTGTTAGTCGATCCTCGGCTTGAAAGTCCGAGGCAGTGCAGGGAAAACAGGTCTCCCTGGAATGGACTGAGACATCTGGGGGACTCTGGGATTGGTGGCAAGACCATGGAGTTCCTCTCGCCTTTCCTCTGGAGAGCGCGACCTCTTGAGATGCGATCGGGAACGCCGGGAAATCTTTCTCGACCACGCAAGGAAAGGATCCCTCCTCTCGAGCTAGGAGGCGGAAACGGGGCTCCTCTGGATGTGAGCGGGACTCTCGTGCTTCCTCTCAAGTGGAGACGGGTATGTCGGGGAACTTCTTGAGTTGCAGCAAGGGTGTGAAGGACCCTTTGGAAGTTCCAGAGGATTAGGTGTGATTAGCCTCGAGACGCCTCAGCGGAAATGGGCCTCATCTCGCCTGGAGGGGAAAACCTCCTGGATTTTCTCGAGTTGCGGAAGGTGCTCTCGACTTACGACGGGGACCTCAGGGACCCGCTTTGGTGGCCTCAGGAAAGGCCAGTCCGCATGCGAGTTGCTTGGGGGCCTCTCGGGATTCCTCTCCCGTCGATGCCGGGCCTAAGACCTTGTGTGGAGTAGGTGCCGGAACCAGAGGATTCCTGTCCAGTGCTGACATTGATCTTGGGGTACTTCTGGAGTCTCCCCAGGGGAGTCAGTCCTCGTCTCGAGTGGGGGCATGCACGTGCGCTTTCCTCCCGAGCTGTAGCAGCAGTGTCGCGCTTCCCTTCGCGTGGATCAAGGGATCTGTGTCTTTCCCTCAAGGCTTTCCCACGAGGCTTTCCCACAGGGCTGTCCCACGTGCCACCGTGGTTGAGTCGATCCTCGGCTTGAAAGTCGAGGCAGTGCAGGGAAAAAAGTTTTCCCTCTAATGGACTGAGACATCCAGCGGCCTCTGGGAATGGTGGCACGACCCTGGAGTTCCTCTCGCCTTTCCTGTGGAGAGCGCCTCCTCTTCAGATGCAACAGGGAACGCCGGGAATATTTTCCCGACCACGGTGGGAAAGGATCCCTCCTCTCGAGCTAGGAGGCGGAAACGGGGCTCCTCTGGATGTGGGCGGGACTCTCGTGCTTCCTCTCGAGTGGAGACGGGTATGTCGGGGAACTTCTTGAGTTGCAGCAAGGGTGTGAAGGACCCTTTGGAAGTTCCAGAGGTTAGGTGTGATTAGCCTCGAGACGCCTCAGCCGAAATGGGCCTCATCTCGCCTGGAGGGGACAACCTCCTGGATTTTCTCGAGTTGCGGCAGGTGCCCTCGACTTACGACGGGGACCTCAGGGACCCGCTCTGGTGGCCTCAGGAAAGGCCAGTCCCCATGCGAGTTGCTCGGGGGCCTCTCGGGATTCCTCTCCCGTCGATGACGGGGCCTAATAGCTTGTGTGGAGTCGGTGCCAGAACCTGAGGATTCCTCTCCAGTGCTAACATGGATCTTGGGGTACTTCTGGAGTCTCCCCAGGGGAGTCAGTCCTCGTCTCGAGTGGGGGCATGCACGTGCGCTTTCCTCCCGAGCTGTAGCAGCAGTGTCACGCTTCCATACGCGTGGATCAAGGGATCTGTGGCTTTCCCTCGAGGCTTTCCCACGAGGCTTTCCCACGAGGCTTTCCCACAGGGCTGTCCAACCTGCCAATCGCGGTGTGAGTCGATCCTCGGCTTGAAAGTGGAGGCAGTGCAGGGAAAACAGGTTTCCTTGGAATGGACTGAGACATCTGGGGGACTCTGGGAATGGGGCCTGATACTGGAGTTCCTCTCGCCTTTACTGTGGAGAGCGCCTCCTCTTGAGATGAGACGGGAACGCTAGGATTCTTTCAGGACCACGCAGGGAAAGGATCACTCCTCTCGTGCTAGCAGGCAGAAACGGGACCACTCTGGATACGGGCGGGACGCTCGGGTTCCTCTTGAGTGGAGACGGGTATGTCGGGGAACTTCTTGAGTTGCAGCAAGGGTGTGAAGGACCCTTTTGAAGTTCCAGAGTTTAAGTCTGATTACCCCCTAGTTGTCTCAGCCGAAATGGGCCTCATCTCGCCTGGAGGGGAGAACCTCCTGGATTTTCTCGACTTGCGGCAGGTGCTCTCGACTTACGACGAGGGCCTCAGGGACCCGCTCTGGTGGCCTCAGGAAAGGCCAGTCCCCATGCGAGTTTCTCCCGGGCCTCTCGGGATTCCTCTCCCGTCGATGCTGGGGCCTAAGACCTTGTGTGGACTCAGTGACGGAACCTGAGGATTCCGCTCCAGTGCCGACATGGATCTTGTGCTACTTCTGGAGTCTCCCCAGGGGAGTCAGTCCTTGTCTCGAGAGGGGGCATGCAAGTCCGATTTCCTCCCGAGCTGTAGCAGCAGTGTCATGCTTCCCTTTTCGTGGATCAAGGGATTTGTGGCTTTCCCTCTAGACTTTCCCATGACGCTTTCCCACGAGGCTTCCCACAGGGCTTTCCCACGTGCCACTGTGGTGTGAGTCGATCCTCGGCTTTAAAGTCGAGGCAGTGAAGGGAAAACAGGTTTCCCTGGAATGGACTGAGACATCTGGGGGACTCTGGGAAAGGTGGCACGACCCTGGAGTTCCTCTCGCCTTTCCTGTGGAGAGCGCCTCCTCTTGAGATGCGACGGGAACGCCGGGATTTCTTTCCCGATGACGCAGGGAAAGGATCCCACCTCTCGAGCTAGTAGGCAGAAACGGGGCTCCTCTGGATGTGGGCGGGACTCTCGTGCTTCCTCTCGAGTGGAAACGGTATGTAGGGGAACATCTTGAGTTGCAGCCAGGGTGTGAAGCACCGTTTGGAAGTTCCAGAGATTAGGTGTGATGAGCCTCGAGACGCCTCAGCAGAAATGGGCCCCATCTCGCCTGGAGGGGAGAACCTCCTGGATTTTCTCGAGATAGGGTAGTTGCTCTCGACTTACGACGGGGACCTCAACGACCCGCTCTGGGGGCCTCAGAAAAGGCCACTCCCCATGCGAATTGCTCGGGGGCCTCTCCGGATTCCTCTACCGTCGATTCCGGGGCCTAAGACCTTGTGAGTAGTCGGAGCCGGAGCCTGACGATTCCTCTCCTGTGCTGACATGGAACTTGTGGTACTTCTGGAGTCTCCCCGGGAGAGTCAGTCCTCGTCTCGAGTGGGAGCATGCACGTGCGCTTTCCTCCGGAGCTGTAGCAACAGTGTCACGCTTCCCTTCGCGTGCATCAAGGGATCTGTTGCTTTCCCTCGAGGCTTTCCCAGGAGGCTTTCCCACGAGGCTTTCCCACAGGGCTGTCCCACGTGCCACCGTGATGTGAGTCGATCCTCCGCTTGAAAGTCGAGGCAGTGCAGGGAAAACAGTTTTCCCTGGAATGGACTGAGACATCTGGGGGACTCTGGAATGGTGGCACGACCCTGGAGTTCCTCTCGCCTTTCCTGTGGAGAGCGCCTCCTCTTGAGATTCGACGGGAACGCGGGGAATTCTTTCACCACCACGCAGGGAAAGGATCCCTCCTCTCGAGCTAGGAGGCGGAAACGGGGCTCCTCTGGATGTGGTCGGGACTCTCGTGCTTCCTCTCGAGTGGAGGCGAGTATGTCGGGGAACTTATTCAGTTGCAGAAAGGATGTGAAGGACATTTTGGAAGTTCCAGATGTTAGGTGCATTTAGCCTCTAGACGCCTCAGCGGAAATGCACCTCATCTTGCCTGGAGGGGAGAACCTCCTGGATTTTCTCGAATTGCAACAGGTGCTCTCGACTTATGACGGGGACCTCAGGGACCCGCTCTGTTGGCCGCAGGAAAGGCCAGTCCCCATGCGAGTTGCTCGGTGGCCTCTCGGGATTCCTCTCCCGTCGATTCCGGGGCCTAAGAACTTGTGTGGGTCGGTCCTGGAACCTGAGGATTCCTCTCCAGTGCTGACATGGATCTTGGGGTACTTTGGAGTCTCCCCAGGGGAGTCAGTCCTCATTCGAGTGGGGGCATTGAAGAGCGCTTTCCTCCCGAGCTGTAGCAGCAGTGTCATTCTTCCCGTCGAGTGGATCAAGGAATCAGTGGCTTTCCCTCGAGGCTTTCCCATGAGGCTTTCTCACGAGGCTTTCCCACAGGGCTGTCCCACGTGCCACCGTGCTGTGAGTCGATCCTCGGCTTGAAAGTCGAGGCAGTGCAGGGAAAACAGGTTTCCCTGGAATGGACTGAGATATCTGGGGTACTCTGGGAATGGTGGCACGACCCTGGAGTTCCTCTCACCTTTCCTGTTGAACGCGCCTCCTCTTGAGTTGTGACGGGAAGACCAGGAATTCTTTCCGGACCACGCAGGGAAAGGATACCTCCTCTCTAGCTGTGAGGCGGAAACGGGGCTCCTCTGGATGTGGGCGGGACTCTCGTGCTTCCTCTCGAGTGGAGACGGGTATGTCGGGGAACTTCTTGAGTTGCAGCAAGGGTGTGAAGAACCCTTTGGAAGTTCCAGAGGTTTAGGTGTGATTAGCCACGAGACGCCTCAGCGGAAATGGGCCTCATCTCGCCTGGAGGGGAGAACCTCCTGGATTTTTTCGAGTTGGAACAGGTGATCTCGAGTTACGACGGGGACCTGAGGGACCCGCTCTGGTGGCCTCAGGAAAGGCCATTCCCCATGCGAGTTTCTCGGGGGCCTCTCGGGATTCCTCTCCCGTCGATGCCGGGGCCTAAGACCTTGTGTGGAGTCGGTGCCGGAACCTGAGGATTCCTCTCCAGTGCTGACATGGATCTTGGCGTCCTTAAAGGCGAGATGAGGCCCATTTGCGCTGAGGCGTCTGGAGGCTAATCACACCTAACCTCTGGAACTTCCAAAGGTCCTTCACACCCTTGCTGCAACTCAAGAAGTTCTCCGACATACCCGCTCCACTCGAGAGTATCAAGATCTTCCCGCCCACTTTCAGAGGAGCACCGTTTCCACCTCATAGCTCGAGAGGAGGGATCCTTTACCTGCGTGGTCTGTAAAGCATTCCCGGCGTTCCTGTCGCATCTCAAGAGGAGGCCCTCTCCACAGGAAAGGCGAGAGAAACTCCAGGGTCGTTCGACCATTCCCAGAGTCCCCCAGATATCTCTGTCAATTCCAGGGAAACCTGTTTTCCCTCCACTGCCTCGACTTTCAAGCCGAGGATCGACTCACACCATGGTGGCACGTGGGATAGCCCTGAGGAAAATCCTCGAGGGAAAGCCTCATTGGAAAGCCTCGAGGGAAAGCTGCAGATCCCTTGATACACGCTATCGGAAGTGTGACACTGCTTCCACAGATCGGGAGGAAATTGAACGTGCATGCCCCCACTCGAGACTAGGACTGACTAACCCGGGGAGACTCCAGAAGTACCCCATGATCCATGTCAGCACTGGAGAGGAATCCTCACGTTCCGGCACCGACTCCACACAAGGTCTTAGGCCCCGGCATCGACGGGAGAAGAAACCCAAGAGGCCCCCGAGCAACTCGCATGGGGACTGGCCTTTCCTGAGGCCACCAGATCGGGTCCCTGAAGTCCCCGTCGTAAGTCGACAGCACCTGCCGCAACTCGAGAAAATCCAGGAGGTTCTCCCCTCCAGGCGAGATGAGGCCCATTTCCGCTGTGGCGTCTCAAGGTTAATCACACATAACCTCTGGAACTTCCAAAGGGTCCTTCACACCCTCGCTGCAACTCAAGAAGTTCCCGGACATACCCGTCTTCACTCGAGAGGAAGCACGAGAGTCCCGCCCACATCCAGAGAAGCCCCGTTTCCGCCTCATAGCTCGAGAGGAGGGATCCTTTCCCTGCGTGTTCGGGAAAGAATTGCCGGCGTTCCCGTCTCATCTCAAGAGGAGGCGCTCTCCACAGGAAAGGCGAGAGGAACTCCAGGGTCATGCCACCATTCCCAGAGTCCCCCAAATGTCTCAGTCCATTCCAGGGAAACCTTTTTTCCCTGCACTGCCTCGACTTTCAAGCCAAGGATCAACTCACACCACGGAGCAACGTGGGACAGCCCTGTGGGAAACCCTCGAGGAAAGCCTCGATGGAACGCCACAGATCTCCATGATCCACTCGAAGGAAAGCGTGACACTGCTGCTACAGCTCGGGAGGAAAGCGCACGTGCATGCCCCCACTCGAGACGAGGACTGACTCCCCTGGGGATACTCCAGAAGTACCTCAAGATCCTTGTAAGCACTGGAGAGGAATCCTCAGGTTCAGGCACCGACTCCCCACAAGGCCTTAGGCCCCGGCATCGACGGGAGAGGAATCCCGAGGGGCCCCTGAGCAACTTGCATGGGGACTGGCCTTTCCTGAGGCCACCAGAGCGGGTCCCTGAGATCCCCGGCGTAAGTCGAGAGCACCTGGGGTAACTCGAGAAAATCAAAGAGGTTCTCCCCTCCAGGCGAGATGAGGCCCATTTCCGCTGTGGCGTCTCAAGGTTAATCACACATAACCTCTGGAACTTCCAAAGGGTCCTTCACACCTTTGCTGCAACTCAAGAAGTTCCCTGACATACCCGTCTCCAATCCAGAGGAAGCACGAGAGTCCAACCCAGATCCAGAAGAGCCCCGTTTCCGCCTCATAGCTCGAGAGGAGGGATCCTTCCCCGCGTAGTTGTGAAAGAATTCCCGGCTTTCCCGTCGCATCTCAAGTGGAGGCGCTCTCCACAGGTAAGGCGAGAGGAACTCCAGGGTTGTGCCACCATTTCGAGAGTCCCCCAGATATCTCCGTCCATTCCAGAGAAAACTGTTTTCCCAGCACTGCCTCAACTTTCAAGCCGAGGGTAGACTCACACTACAGTGGCACGTGGGCAGCCCTGTGGGAAAGCCTCGTGGGAAAGCCTCTTGGGAAAGCCTCGAGGGAAAGCCACAGATCCCTTGATCCACGCTAAAGGAAGCGTGACACTGCTGCTACAGCTCGGGAGGAAAGTGCACGTGCATGCCCCCACTCGAGACGAGGACTGACTCACCTGGGGAGACTCCAGAAGTACCCCAAGATCCATGTCAGCACAGGAGAGGAATCCTCAGTTTCCGGCACCGACTCCACACAAGGTTTTGGGCTCCAGCATCTACGGGAGAGAAATTCCGAGACACCCGAGCAACATTCATGTGGACTGGCCTTTCCTGAGTCCACCAGAGCGGGTCCCTGAGGTCCCTGTCGTATGACGAGAGCACCTGCCCCAACTCGAGAACGTCCAGGAGGTTCTCCCTTCCAGGCAAGATGAGGCCCATTTCCAATGAGGCGTCTGGAGGCTAATCACAACTAACCTCTGGAACTTCCAAAGTGTCCGTCACACCCTTGCTGCTACTTCAAAATGTGCCTCGACATACCCGTCTCCACTCGAGAGGAAGAACGAGTTCCCTCCCACATCCAGAGGAGCCCCGTTACCGCCTCATAGCTGGAGAGGAGGGACACTTTCCCTGCGTGGTCGGGAAAGAATTCCCGACGTTCCCGTCGCATCTAAAGAGGAGGCCCTCTCCACAGTAAAGGCCAGAGTAACTCCAGGTTCGTGCCACCATTCCCAGAGTCCCCCAGATGTCTCCGTCCATTCCAGGGAAACCTGTTTTTTCCAGCACTGGCCTCAACTTTCAAGCCAAGGGTCGACTCACACTACAGTGACACGTTGGACAGCCCTGTGGGAAAGCCTCTTGGGAAAGCCTCGTGGGAAATTCTCGAGGGAAAGACTCGAGGGAAAGCCACAGATCCCTTGATTCACGCTAAAGGAAGCATGACACTGCTGTTACAGCTCGGGAGCATAGGCACACGTGGATGCCCCCACTCGAGACGAGGACTGACTCCCCTGGGGAGACTCCACAAGTACCCCAAGATCCACGTCAGCACTGGGAGAGGAATCCTCAGGTTCCGGCTCCGACTCCACACAAGGTCTTAGGCCCCGGCATCGACGAGAGAGGAATCCCGAGAGGCCCCAGGGCAACTTTCATGGGAACTGGCCTTTCCTGAGGCCACCAGAACGGGTCCCTGAGGTCCCCGTCTTAGGTCCAGAGCACCTGCCGCAACTCGAGTAAATCTAGGAGGTTCTCCCCTCCAGGCGAGAAGGGCCCATTTCCGCTGCGGCATCTCGAGGCTAATCACACCTAACCTCTGGAACGTCCAAAGGGTCCTTCACACCCTTGCTGCAACTCAAGAATTTCCCCGACATACCCGTCTCCACTCGAGAGGAAGCACGAGAGTCCCGCCCACATCCAGAGGAGCCCCGTTTCCGCCTCCTAGCTCGAGAGGAGGGATCCTTTCCCTGCGTGGTCGGGAAAGAATTCCCGGCATTCCTGTCGCATCTCAAGAGGAGGCGCTCTCCACAGGAACCGCGAGAGGAACTGCATTATCGTGCCACCATTCCCAGAGTCCCCCAGATGTCTCAGTCCATTCCAGGGAAACCTGTTTTCCCTGCACTGCCTCAACTTTCATGCCGAGGATCGACTCACATCACAGTGGCACGTGGGACAGCCCTGTGGGAAAGTCTCGTGGGAAAGCCTCGTGGGAAAGCCTCGACGGAAAGCCTCAGATCCCTTGATCCACGCGAAGGGAATCATGACGCCGCTGCTACAGCTCGGGAGGAAACCGCACGTGCCTGCCCCCACTCGTAAGGAGGACTGACTACCCTGGGGAGACTCCAGAAGAATCCCAAGATCCATGTCAGCACTGGAGAGGAATCCTCAGGTTCCGGCACGGATCCACACAAGGTCTTAGGCCCCGGCATCGACGGGAGAGGAATCCCGAGAGGCCAATAAGCAACTCGCACGGAGAGTGGCCTTTCCTGAGGCCACCAGATACGGTCCCTGGTGGTCCCCATCGTAAATCGAGAGCACCTACCGCAACTCGAGAAAATCCTGTAGATTCTCCCCTCCAGGCTAGATGAGGCCCATTTCCGCTGAGGCGACTCGAGGCTAATCACATCTAACCTTTGGAACTTCCATAGGGTCCCTCACACCCTTGCTGCAACTCAAGAAGTTCCCCGACATACCTTGTCCACTCGAGAGGAAGCGCGAGCGTCCCTTGCACATCCAGAGGAGGCCCTTTTCCTCCTTGTAGCTCGAGATGAGGGATCCTTTCCCTGCGTGGTCGGGGAAAGAATTCCCGGCATTCCCGTCGCATCTCAAGAGGAAGCGCTCTCCACAGGAAAGGCGAGAGGAACTCCAGGGTCGTGCCACCAATCCAAGAGTCCCCCAGAGGACTGAGTCCATTCCAAAGGAAACTCTTTTACCTGCACTGCCTTGACTGACACGCCGAGGATCGACTCACACCACGGTGGCACGTGGGACAGCCCTGTGTGTTAGCCTCGTGGGAAAGCCTCATGGGAAATCCTACAGGGAAAGCCACACATCCCTTGATCCACCCGTCGGGTAGCATGACACTGCTGCCACCTTTAGGGAGGAAAGCCCACGTGCATTTCCCCACTCGAGACGAGGACTGACTCCCCTGGGGAGAGTCCAGAAGTACCCAAAAATCCACGTCAGCACTGGAGAGGAATCCTCAGTTTCCGGTCCCAACTCAACACAAGGTCTTCGACTCGGGAAATGCAAGCATTTAAAAGATCTCTCCTTTGGAGCCTCGAGGGGGGCCTCGGGGCTTCTCTGGATGTGGGCGGGACCCTCGTGCTTCCTTTGAGTGTAGACGGGTGTGTCGGGAAAGCTCTTGAGTTGCAGCAAGTGTGTGAAGGAACCATTGGAAGTTCCAGAGGTTAGGTGTCCTTAGCCTCTAGATGCGTCAGTGGAAATAGGCCTCATTTTGCTGTAGGGGAGAACCTCCTGGATTTTCTAGAGTTACGGCAGGTGCTCTTGAATTACGACGGGGACCTCAGGTACCCGGTCTCGTGGCCTCAGGAAAGGCCAGTCCCCATGCAAGTTGCCAGGGGGACTCTCGGGATTCCTCTTGGGTCGATGCCGGGGCCTAAGACCTTGTGTGGAGTCGAGGCCGGATCCTGAGGATTCCTCTCCAGTGCTGACATGGTTCTTGGGGTACTTCTGGAGTCTCCCCAGGGAAGTCAGTCCTCGTCTCGGAGTGTGGGCATGCACGTGCGCTTTCCTCCCGAGCTGTAGCAGCAGTGTCACGCTTCCTAACGCGTGGTCAAGGGATCTGTAGCTTTCACTCAAGTCTTTCCTTCAAGGCTTTCCCAAGAGTCTTTCCAACAGGGCTGTCCCACCTGCCACCAGGGTGTGAGTCGATCCTCGGCTTTGAAAGTCGAGGGCAGTGCAGGGAAAACATGTTCCTCTGGAATGGACTGAGACATCTGGGGGACTCTTGGAATGGTGGTACGACCCTGGAGTTCCGCTCGCCTTCCTGTGGAGAGCGCCTCCTCTTGAGATGGGACGGGGAACGCCGGGAATTCTTTCCCGACCAAGCAGGGAAAGGATCCGTCATCTCGAGGTCCGAGGCATAAACGGGGCTCCTCTGGGATGTGGGCGGGACCCTCGTGCTTCCTCTGGAGTGGAGACGGTATGTCGGGGAACTTCTTGAGTTTCAGCAAGGTTGTTAAGGAACCTTTGGAATTTCCAGAGTTTAGGTGTGATTAGCCTCGAGAGCCTCAGCGGAAATTGGCCTCATCTTGCCTGGTGGGGAGAACCTCCTGGATTTTCTCGAATTGTGGCAGGTGTTCTCAACGTACGCTGGGACCTCAGGAACCCGCTCTGGTGGCGTCAGGAAAGGCCAGTTCCCATCCGAGTGGCTACGGGGGCCTCTCGGGATTCCTCTCCCGTCGATGGTGGGGCCTAAGACCTTGTGTGAAGTCGAGGCCGGTACCTGAGGATTCCTCTCCCGTGCTGACATGGTTCTTGGGGTACTTCTTGAGTCTCCCCAGGGGTGTCAGTCCTCTTCTCAGTGGGATCATGCAAGAACGCTTACCTCCCGTGCTGCAGTAGCAGTGTCACTCTGCCCGTCGCGGTGGATCAAGAGATCTGTGTCTTTCCCTCGAGGGTATTTCCCACGGGGCTTTCCCTCGAGGCTTTCCCACGAGGCTTTCCCACATCGCTGTCCCACGTGCCACCGTGGTGCCAGTCGATCCTCGGCGTGAAAATCAAGGCAGTGCAGGGAAAACAGGTTCCTCTGGAATGGACTGAGACATCTGGGGGACTCTTGGAATTGTGGCACGACCCTGGAATTCCTCTCGGCCTTTCCTGTGGAGAGCGCCTCTTCTTGAGATTCGGTGGGAACGCCGGGAATTCTTTCCCGACCACGCAGGGAAAGGATCCCTCCTCTCTAGATACGAGGCGGAAACGGGGCCTCCTCTGGGATGTGGGCGGGACCCTCGTGCTTCATCTCGAGTGGGAGACGGGTATGTCGGTGATCTTCTTGACTTGCAGCAGGGGTGTCAAAGACCCTTTGGAAGTTCCAGAGGTTAGGTGTGATTAGCCTCGAGATGCCTCAGGGGAAATGGGCCTCATCTCGCCTGGAGGGGAGAACCTCCTGGATTATCTTGAGTTGGAGCAGGTGCTCTCGTCTTAGCATGGGGACCTCAGGGACCCGCTCCTGTGGCCTCAGAAAAGGCCAGTGCCCATGGGAGTTGCTAGGGGGCCTCTCAGGATTCCTCTCACGTCGATGCCGGGGCCTAAGACCTTGTGTGGAGAGCCCGAGCGGAGGCGGCGCGGAGCGTTTCGGTTCTCAGTGCCTGGGGCACCGGTGTGTGGTGTGAGGCTTGCGGCGGAGCCTCTACACTGAAGGTGCGAGAGGTTGGCAGCTTCGATTGAAGCACATCGAGCGGCGACAGCAGTGGAAAGTCATGAGCGACAGCGGCGAGGAGAACTACGGGCGAGGGGGAATCCCGTTCTGCTTCCAGAAGCGGAAGTGCTCATGGATCTGGGAAATCTGCAAGTCATACCCCTGCAAGGTCTCGCTCCAAGGAAGATTCCAGGCGTTCCAGATCAAAGTCCAGGTCCAGATCGGAATCTAGGTCTAGATCCAGAAGAAGTTTCTCGGAGGCATTATACAAGGTCACGATCTCGGTCCCGGTCCCATAGAAGATCTCGTAGCAGATCTTACAGCAGAGATTATCGAAGACGGCATAGCCACAGTCATTCTCCCATGTCTACTCGCTGGCGTCATGTTGGGAATCGGGCAAATCCTGATCCTAACTGTTGTCTTGGAGTATTTGGATTGAGCTTGTATACTACAGAAAGAGATCTAAGAGAAATGTTCTCTAAATATGGCCCAATTGCTGATGTATCTATTGTATATGACCAGCAGTCTAGACGTTCAAGAGGATTTGCCTTTGTATACTTTGAAAATGTAGATGATGCCAAGGAAGCAAAAGAGTGTGCCAATGGAATGGAGCTTGATGGATGTAGGATCAGAGTTGACTTCTCCATAACGAAAAGACCACATACTCCAACAGCAGGAATTTACATGGGAGACCTACCTATGGCAGCTCACGCCGTCGAGATTACTATGACAGAGGATATGATCGAGGCTATGATGATCGGACTATTACAGCAGATCGTACAGAGGAGGAGGAGGAGGAGGAGGAGGATGGAGAGCTGCTCAAGACAGGGATCAGAAATACAGAAGACGGTCACCTTCTCCCTACTATAGTCGTGGAGGATACAGATCACGTTCCAGATCCGATCATACTCACCTCGTCGCTATTAAAGCATGAAGATGAAGACTTTCTGAACCTGCCTAGAGTTGGGATATTGTTTTGTGGACAATATTTTTTATTGTCTCCTGTTTAAAAAGTGAACAGTGCCTGGTGAAGTTAGGTGACTTTTACACCTTTTATGATGACTACTTTTGGTGGAGTTAAATGCTGTTTTCATTCTGCATTTGTGTAGTTCGGTGCTTTGTTCAAAGTTAAGTGTTTTCAGAAAAGTATGTTTTACATGTATTTTTTTACAGTCTAAAATTTTGACTGCTGAGAAGTTTCTATTGTACAGAACTTCATTTAAAATGGTTTTTCTACTGAATACAGGGTATTCTGAAGATTGAAGCCTGTGTGTAAAATGCTACCAAATGGCAAAAAGCAACAATAACGTTTGGTTTTTACTTTTCTTTCTAACATATCAATGCTTAGGAGAACTGTTCTGATTAGATTGTCAGTAGTAAATTAAAGAAAAAAATGCCCGTTTTCCTCGAGTCCATGAAACATACCATACTTAATATACCTGCAGTTAAGTGATAAAAATTACGCTCTGTAACTCTATACTGCTAGTGTTAAAAACTAAAGATCTTTCAATACAGCAAATGCTTAATTCTTATATAAATGTGACTTTGACAGCCTTTATGTAATCTGTATTATACATAGCAGGGAATAAGATGAGTTGCACAATGTATGCCTTAAAAAGGCTATTTCTTAAAGCTGTTAGAAGGGGATAATGGTATTTCAATTAGTAATCAGCAAGTGAAAAATAATATTCCACCACAAATGTACTCTTGTTCTTCTAGCTTTTAAGACTATATGGAAAAACTGGGTGCTTCAGAGTTTTGAGAAAAAAGAAGGGAACACTACACCTGTGTTGTGGATGATCTGAAGACTTTGCCTGTTCGTTTTTTAAATACTACTTTCAGGTTCTTTGCTTACCAAAGGAGGCCCAATTTCACTCAAAAGTTTTGAGAACTGTGTTTAAATAAATGCAAAGAAAAGAGTAAAAAGGAAAGAAAAAAAAAAGACCTTGTGAGGAGTTGGGGCAGGAACCTGAGGATTCCTCTACAGTGCTGACATGGATCTTGGGTACTTCTGGAGCCCCCCCAGGGAAGTCAGTCTTCGTCTCGAATGGGGCATGCACGTGCGCTTTCCTCCGAGCTGTAGCAGCAGTGTCACACTTCCCGGTCGCGTGGATCAAGTGATCTGTGGCTTTTCCTCCAGGCTTTACCACGAGGCTATCCCAGAGGGCTGTCCACATGCCGCCGAGGTGTGAGTCGAACCTCGGCGTGAAAGTCGAGGCTCCCCTAGATGTCTCAGTCCATTTCCAGAGGAACCTGTTTTCCCTGCACTA
>NW_017211722.1:0-17409 GCF_001704415.2 Capra hircus
ACGGTGGCACGTGGAACAGCCCTGTGGGAAAGGCCTCGTGGGAAAGTTTGTGGGAAAGCCTCGAGGGAAAGCCACTGATCCCTTGATCCACGTGAAGTGAAGCGTGACACTGCTGCTACAGCTCGGGAGGAAAACGCACGTGCATGCCCCCTCTCGAGACGAGGACTGACTCCCCTGGGGAGACTCCAGAAGTACCCCAAGACCCATGTCAGCACTGGAGAGGAACACTCAGGTTCCGGCACCGACTCCACACAAGGTCTTAGGCCCAGGCTTCGACGGGAGAGGAATACCTAGAGGCCCCCGAGCAACTCGCATGGGGCTGACCTTTCCTGAGGCCACCAGAGCGGGTCCATGAGGTGCCCGTCGTAAGTCGAGAGGACCTGCCGCAACTCGAGAAAAATCCACGAGGTTCTCCCTTCCAGGCGAGATGAGGCCCATTTCCGCAGAGGCGTCTCGCGGCTAATCACCTATCCTCTGGAACTTCCAAAGGGTCTTTCACACCCTTGCTGCAACTCAAGAAGTTCCCCGACATACCCGTCGCCACTCGAGAGGAAGCACGAGAGTCCTGCGCACATCCAGAGGAGCCCCGTTTCCTCCTCATAGCTCGAGAGGAGGGATCTTTCCCTGCGTGGTCGGGAAAGAATTCCCGGCGTTCCCGTCGCATCTCAAGAGGAGGCGCTCTCCACAGGAAAGGCGAGAGGAACTCCAGGGTCGTGCCACCATTCCCAGAGTCCCCCAGATGTCTCAGTCTATTCCAGGGAAACCTGTATTCCCTGCACTGCCTCGACTTTCAAGCCGAGGATCGACTCACAGCACGGTGGCACGTGGGACAGCCCTGTGGGAAAGCCTCGTGGAAAGCCTCGTGGGAAAGGCTCGAGGGAAAGCCACAGATCCCTTGATCCACGCGAAGGGAAGCGTGACTCTACTGCTACAGCTTGGAGGAAAGGCACGTGCATGCCCCCACTCGGGACGAGGACTGACTCCCCTGGGGAGACTCCAGAAGGACCCCAGGATCCATGTCAGCACTGGAGAGGAATCCTCAGGTTCCGGCACCGGACTCCACACAAGGTCTTAGGCCCCGGTATCGAACGGGAGTGGAATCCCGAGAGGCCCCCGAGCAACTCGCTTGGGGACTGGCCTTTCCTGAGCCACCAGAGCGGGTCCCTGAGGTCCCCATCATAAGTCGAGAGCACCTGCCGCAACCTCGAGAAAATCCAGGAGGTTCTCCCCTCCAGGCGAGATGAGGCCCATTTCCGCAGAGGCGACTCGAGGCTAATCACACCTAAACTCTGGACATTCCAAAGGGCCCTTCACACCCTTGCTGCAACTCAAGAAGTTCCCCGACATACCCCGTCTCCACTCAAGAGGAAGCACGAGAGTCCCCGCCCACATCCACAGGAGCCCTGTTTCCGCCTCCTACCCCAACAGGAGGGATCCTTTCCCTGCGTGTTCGGAAAAGAATTCCCGGCGTTCCCGTCACATCTCAAAGAGGGGGCGCTCTCCACAGGAAAGGCGAGAGGAACTCCAGTGTCGTGCCACAATTCCTAGTGTCCCTCAGATGTCTCAGTCCACTCCAGGGAAGCCTGTTTCCCCGGCACTGCCTCGACTTTCAAACCCAGGATCGACTGACACCACGGTGGCACGTGGGACATCACTGTGGGAAAGCCTCGTGGGATAGCCTGGTGGGAAAAGGGTCGTGGGGAAAGGCGTCGTGGGAAAGCCTAGAGGGAAAGCCACAGATCCCTTGATCCTCGCGAAGGGGAAGCTCAACACTGCTGCTACAGCTCGGAGGAAAGCGCACGTGCATGCCCCCACTCGAGACGAGGACTGACTCCCCTTGGGGAGACTCCAGAAGTACCCCAAGATACATGTCAGCAATGGAGAGGAATCCTCAGGTTTTGGCACAGACTCCACACAAGATCTTAGGCCCCCGGCATCGTCGGGAGAGGAATCCCGAGAGGCCCATGTGCAACTCGCATGGGGACTGGCCTTTCGTGAGGCCACAAGAGTGGGTCCCTGATGTCTCCGTCGTAAGTCGAGAGTACCTGCTGGCAACTCGAGAAAATCCAGGAGGTTCTCCTCTCCTCATCAGATGAGGCCCATTTCCGCTGAGGGGTCTCGAGGCTAATCACACCCTAACCTCTGGAACTTCCAAAGGGTCCTTCACACCCATGCTGCAACTCAAGAAGCTTCCACAACATACCAGTCTCAACTGGAGAGGAAGCACGAGAGTCCAGCCCACATCCAGAGGAGCCCCGTTTCCGAATCCCAGCTCGAGAGGAGGTATCCCTTTCATGCGTGTGCGGGAAAGAATTCCCGGCATTCCCGGCATATCTCAAGAGGAGCCGCTCTCCACAGGAAAGGGGAGAGGAACTCCAGCGTCGTGCCACCATTCCCAGAGTCCTCCAGATGTCTCAGTCCATTCCAGGGAAACCTGTTTTCCTGCACTGCCTTGACTTTCAAGCCGAGGATCGACTCACACCAGGGTGGCACGTGGGACAGCCCTGTGGGAAAGCCTCGTGGGAAAGCGTCGTGGGAAAGCCTCATGGGAAAGCCTCGAGGGAAAGCCACAGATGCTTTGATCCACGCAAAGGGAAGTGTGACACTGCTGCTACAGCTCCGGAGGAAAGCGCACGTGCATGACCCCACTGGAGACGAGGACTGACTCCCCTGGGAGACTCCAGAAGTATCCCAACATCCATGTCAGCACTGCAGAGGAATCCTCAGGTCCCGGCTCCGATACCACACAAGGACTTAGGCCCCGGGCATCGACGGGCGAGAAATCCCGAGATGCCCCGGAGCAACTCCCATGGGGACTGGCCTTTCCTGTGTCCACCAGAGCGGGTCCCTGAGGTCTCCGTCGTAAGTCGAGAGCACCTGCCGCAACTCGAGAAAACCCAGGAGGTTTTCCACTCCAGGCGAGATGAGGCCCTTGTCCGCTGAGGCGTCTCGAAGCTAATCACACCGTAACCTCTGGAACTTCCAAACGGTTATTCACACCCTTGCTGCAACTCAAGAAGTTCCCCGACATACCCGTCTCCACTTGAGAGGAAGCACGAGAGTCCCGCTCACATCCAGAGGAGCCCCGTTTCCGCCTCCAAGCTCGAGAGGAGGGATCCTTTCCCTGCGTGGTCGGGAAAGAATTCCTGGGGTTCCCATAGCATTTCAAGTGGAGGTGCTCTCCACAGGAAAGGCGAGAGGAACTCCAGGGTCGTGCCACCATTCCCAGAGTCCCCCAGATATCTCAGTCCATTCCAGGGAAACCTGTTTTCCCTGCACTTCCACGACTTTCAAGCCGATGATCGACTCACACCACGGTGGCTCGTGGGACAGCCCTGTGGGAAAGCCTCGTGGGAAAGCCTCGCGGGAAAGCCTCGAGGGAAATCCACAGATGCCGTGATCCATGCGAAGGGAAGCGCAACACTGCTGCTACAGCTGGGGAGGAAAGCGCACGTGCATGCCCCCACTCGAGACGAGGACTGACTCCGCTGGGGAGACTCCAGAAGTACCCCAAGATCCATGTCAGCACTGGAGAGGAATCCTCAGGTTCAGGCACCGACTCCACACAAGGTCTTAGGCCCCGGCATCGACGGGAGAGGAATCCCGAGAGGCCCCGAGAAACTCGCATGGGGACTGGCCTTTCCTGAGGCCACCAGAGCGGGTCCCTGAGGTCCCCATCGTAAGTCGAGAGCACCTGCCGCAACTCGAGAATATCCAGGAGGTTCTCCCCTCCAGCCGAGATGAGGCCCATTTCCGATGTGGCGTCTCGAGGCTATTCAAACCTAACCTCTGGAACTTCCAAAGGGTCCTTCACACCCTTGCTGGAACTCAAGAAGTTCCCCGACATACCCGTCTCCGCTCGAGAGGAAACAAGAGAGTTCCGCCCACCTGCCGAGGAGCCCCGTTTCCGCCTCCTAGCTCTAGAGGAGGGATCCTTTCCCTGCGGCGTGGGGAAAGAATTCCCGGCGTTCCCGTCGCATCTCAAGAGGAGGCCCTCTCCACAGGAAAGGCGAGAGGAACTCCAGGGTTGTGCCACCATTCCCATGTCCCCCAGATGTCTCAGTCCATTCCAGGGAAACATGTATTCCCTGCACTGCCTCGACTTTCAAGCCGAGGATCGACTCACACCACGGTGGCACGTGGGACAGCCCTGTGGGAAAGCCTCGTGGGAAAGCCTCGAGGGAAAGCCATAGATCCCTTGATCCACGAAAAGGGAAAATTGACACTGCTGCTACAGCTCGGGAGGAAAGCGCACGTGCATGCCCCCACTCGAGACGAGGCCTGACTCCCCTGGGGAGACTCAGGAAGTACCCCAAGATCCATGTCAGCACTGGAGAGGAATGCTCAGGTTCCTGCACCGACTCAACACAAGATGTTAGGCCCCGGCTTCGAAGGGAGAGGAATCCCGAGAGGCCCTGGAGCAACTCGCATGGAGACTTGCCTTACCTGAGGCCACCAGAGCGGGTCCCTGAGGTCCCCGTCATAAGTCGAGAGCACCTGCCGCAACTCGAGAAAATCTAGGAGGTTCTCCACTCCAGGCGAGCCGAGTCCCATTTCCGCTGAGGTATCTCGAGGCTAATCACACCTGACTTCTGGAACTTCCAAAGGGTCCTTCACACCCTTGCTGCAACTCAAGAAGTTCCCCAACATACCCGTCTCGACTCGAGAGGAAGCACGAGAGTCCCGCCCACATCCAGAGGAGCCCTGTTTCTGCCTCATAGCTCGAAAGGATTGATCCTTTCCCTGGTGGTCGGGAAAGAATTCCCGGCGTTCCTACCGCATCTCAAGAGGAGACGCTCTCCAAAGGAAAAGCAAGAGGAACTCCAGGGTCGTGCCACCATTCCCAGAGTCCCCCAGATGTCTCAGTCCATTCCAGGGAAACCTGTATTCCCTGAACTGCCTCGACTTTCAAGCCGAGGATCGACTCACACCACAGTGGCACGTGGGACAGCCCTGTGGGAAAGCGTCGTGGGAAAGCCTCGAGGGAAAGCCACAGGTCCCTTGATCCACGCGAAGGGAAGCATGACACTGCTGCTACAGATCGGGAGGAAAGCCCACGTGCATGCCCCCACTCGAGACGAGGACTGATTCCCCTGGGGAGACTCCAGATGTACCCCAATATCCATGTCTGCACTGGAGAGGAATCCTCAGGTTCCGGCACCGACTCCACACAAGGTCTTGGGCCCTGGCATCGATGGGAGAGGAATGCTTAGAGGCCCCCGAGCAACTCGCATGGGGACTGGCCTTTCCTGAGGCCACCAGAGCGGGTCCCTGAGGTCCCTGTCTTAAGTCGAGAGCACCTGCAGCAACTCGAGAACATCCAGGAGGTTCTCCCCTCCAGGCGAGATGAGGCCCATTTCCGCTGAGGCGTCTCGAGTCTAATCACACCTAACCTCTGGAACTTCCAAAGGGTCCTTCACACGCTTACTGCAACTCAAGAAGTTCCCCGACATACCAGTCTCCACTCGAGAGGAAGCACGAGGGTCCCGCCCACATCCAGAGGAGCCTGGTTTCCACCTCGTCGCTTGAGATTAGGGATTCTTTTCCTGCTTCGTCTGGAAAGAATTCCCGGCTTTCCCGTGCCATCTCAAGAAGAGGCGCTCTCAACAGGAAAGGCGAGAGAAACCCCAGTGTCGTGCCACAATTCCAAGAGACCCCCAGATGTCTCAGTCCATTCCATAGGAACTTGTTTTCCCTGCACTGCCTCTACTTTCACGCCGAGGATCCACTCACTCCACCATGGCATGTCCCACGTGGGACAGCCCTGTGGGAAAGTCTCGTCGGAAAGCCTCGAGGGAAAGCCACAGATCCCTTGATCCCCGCGACGGGAAGTGTGACACTGCTGCTACAGTTCGTGAGGAAAGCTTACGTGCATGCCCCCACACGAGATGAGTACTGACTCCCCAGGAGAGACTCCAGAAGTACCCCAAGATCCATATCAGCACTGGAGAGGAATCCTCAGGTACTGCCCCGACTCCACACAAGGTCTTAGGCCCCGACATCGACGGGAGAGGAATCCTGAAAGGCCCCCTTGCAACTCCCATGGGCACTGGCCTTTCCTGAGGACACCAGAGCGGGTCCCTGAGGTCCCCGTTGTAACTCGAGAGACCCTGCCCAACTCTAGAAAATCCAGGAGGTTCTCCGCTCCAGGCGAGATGAGGCCCATTTCCTCTGAGGCGTCTGGAGGCTCATCACACCTAAACTCTGGAAATTCAAAAGGGTCCTTGCTGCAACTCAAGAAGTTCCCCGACATACCCGTCTCCACTCGAGAGGAAGCACGAGGTTCCCGCCCACATCCAGGGGAACCCCGTTTCCGCCTGGTAGCTCGAGATGAGGGATCCTATCCTGCTTAGTCAGGAAAGATTTTTCGGCGTTCCCATGGCATCTCAAGAGCAAGGGTTCTCAATAGGAAAGGCGAGAGGAACTCCAGGGTCGTGCCACCATTTCAAGAGTACCCCAGATGTCTCAGTCCATTTCAGAGGAACCCGTTTTCCCAGCACTGCCTGGACTTTCACGCCGAGGATCCACTCACACCATGGTGGCATGTGGGACAGCCCTGTGAGAAAGCCTCGAGGGAAAGCCACAGATCCCTTGATCCCCGCGACGGGAAGCGTGACACATCTGCTACACTGTCCCTGAGGTCACGGTCGTATGTCGAGAGTACCTGCCGCAACTCGAGAAAATCCAGGAGGTTCTCCCCTCCAGGCGAGATGAGGCCCATTTTCTCTGCGGCGTCTCGAGAGAAATCACACCTAAACTCTAGAACTTCCAAAGTGTCCTAAACACCCTTGCTAAAACTCAAGAAGTTCCCCGACATACCCGTCTCCACTCCAGAGGAAGCAAGAGTGTCCGGCCACCGCCAGAGGAGCTCCGTTTCCGCCTCCAAGCTCGAGATGAGGGATCCTTCCCTGCTTCCTCGGGAAAGAATTCCCGACGTTTCGACGCATCTGAAGAGGAGGCGCGCTGCACAGGAAAGGCGAGAGGAACTCATGGGTCGTGCCACCATTCCAAGAGTCCCCCAGATGTCTCAGTCCATTCCAGAGGATCCTGTTTTCCCTGCACTGCCTCGACTTTCAAGCCGAGGATCGACTCACACCACGGTGGCACGTGGGACAGCCCTGTGGGAAAGTCTCGAGGGAAAGCCATAGATCCCTTGATCCACGCGAAGGGAAGCGGGACACTGTTGCTACAGCTCATGAGGAAAGCGCACGTGCAAGCCCCCACTCGAGACGAGGACTTTCTCCCCTGGGGAGACTCCAGAAGTCCCCCAAGCTCCATGTCAGACCTGGAGAGGAATCCTCAGGTTCCGGCACCGACTCAACACAAGGTCTTAGGCCGTAGCATCGACGGGAGAGGAATCCCGACAGGCCCCCGAGGAACTCGCATGGGGACTGGCCTTTGCTGAGGCCACCAGAGCGGGTCCCTGAGGTCCCCGTCGTAAGTTGAGAGCACCTGCCGCAACTCGACAAAATCCAGGAGGTTCTCCCCTCCAGGCGAGATGAGGCCCATTTCCGCTGAGGCGTCTCGAGGCTAATCACACCTAAACTCTGGAACTTCAAAAGGGTCCTTCACACCCTTGCTGCAACTCAAGAAGTTCCCCGACATACCCATCTCCACTCGAGAGGAAGCACGAGAGCCCCGCCCACATCCAGAGGAGCCCCGTTTCCACCTCCTAGCTCGAGAGGAGGGATCCTTTCCCTGCGTGGTAGGGAAAGAATTCCCGGCGTTCCCGTCGCATCTCAAGAGGAGGCACTCTCCACAGAAAAGGCGAGAGGAACTCCAAGGTCGTGGCAACATTCCCAGAGTCCCCCAGATGTCTCAGTCCATTCCAAGGAAACCTGTTTTCTCTGCACTGTCTTGACTTTCAAGCCGAGGATCGACTCACACCACGATGGCCCGTGGGACAGCCCTGTGGGAAAATCTCGTGGGAAACCCTCGTGAGAAACCTCGAGGGAAAGCCACAGATCCCTTGATCCACGCAAAGGGTAGCGTGACAAGCTGCTACAGCTCGGGAGGAAAGCGCACGTGCATGCCCCCACTCGAGACGAGGACTTTCTCTCCTGGGGAGACTCCAGAAGTAGCCCAAGATCCATTTCAGCACTGGAGAGGAATCCTCAGGTTCAGGCACCGACTCCACACAAGGTCTTATGTCCCGGCATTGATGGGAGAGGAATCCCGAGAGGCCCCCGAGCAACACGCATGTGGACTGTGCTTTCCTGAAGCTACCAGAGGGGGTCCCTGAGACCCCGTCGTATGTTGAGAGCACCTGCAGCAACTCAAGAAAATCCAGGAGGTTCTCCCCTCCAGGCGAGGTGAGGCTCCTTTCTGCTGAGGCGTCTCGAGGCTAATCACACCTACCCTCTGGAACTTCCAAAGGGTCCTTCACACCCTTCTTGCAACTCAAGAAGTTCCCGGATATACCCGTCTCCACTCGAGAGGAAGCACGAGCGTCCCACCCACATCCAGAGGAGCCCCGTTACCGCCTCCTAGCTCGAGAGGTGGGATCCTTTCCCTGCAGGGTCGGGAAAGAATTCCCGGCGTTCCTGTTGCATCTCAAGAGGAGGCGCTCTCCACCTGAAAGGCGAGAGGGACTCAAGGGTCGTGCCACCATTCCCAGAGTCCCGCAGATGTCTCAGTCCATTCCAGGGAAACCTGTTTTCCCTGCACTGCCTCAACTTTAAAGCCGAGGATCGAATCACACCACGGTGGAACGCGGGACAGCCCTGTAGGAAAGCCTCGTGGGAAAACCTCGAGGGAAAGCCACAGATCCCTAGATCCACGCGAAGGGAAGCCTGACACTGCTGCTACAGCTCGGGAGGAAAAGCGCACGTGCATGCCCCCACTCGAGACGAGGACTGACTCCCCTGGGGAGACTCCAGAAGTACCCCAAGATGCATGTCAGCACGGGAGAGGAATGCTCAGGTTCCGGCATCTACTCCACACAAGATCTTAGGACCCGGCATCGACGGGAGAGGAATCCCGAGAGGCCCCCGAGCAACTCGCATGGGGACTGGCCTTTCCTGAGGCCACCAGAGCGGGTCCCGAATGTCCCCGTCGTAAGTTGAGAGCACCTGCCGCAACTCGAGAAAATCCAGGAGGTTTTCCCCTCCAGGCGAGATAAGGCCCATTTCCGCTCAGGCGTCTCGAGACTAATCACACCTAATCTCTGGAACTTCCAAAGGGTCCTTCACACCCTTCCTGCAACTCATGAAGTTTCCCGACATACCCGTCTCCACTCGAGAGGAATCACGAGAGTCCCGCGCACATCCAGAGGACCCCTGTTTCCGCCTCCTAGCTCGAGAGGAGGGATCCTTTCCCTGCGTGGTGGGGAAAGAATTCTCGGCGTTCCCGTTGCATCTCAAGAGCAGGCGCTCTCCACAGGAAAGGCGAGAGGAAGTCCAGGGTCGTGCCACCATTCCCAGAGTCCCCCAGATGTCTCAGTCCATTCCAGGGAAACCTCTTTTCCCTGCACTGCCTCGACTTTCAAGCCGAGGATCGACTCACACCACGGTGGCACGTGGGACAGCCCTGTGGGAAAGCCTGGGGGGATAGCCACAGATCCCTTGATCCACGCGAAGGGAAGCGCGACACTGCTACTACAGCTCGGGAGGAAAGCGCACGTGCATCTCCCCCTCGAGACAAGGACTGACTCCCCTGGGGAGACTCCAGAATTACCCCAAGATCCATGTCAGCACTGGAGAGGAATCCTCAGGTTCGGACACCGACTCCACACAAGATCTTAGGCCCCGGCATCGACGGGAGATGAATTAAGAGAGGCCCCCCAGGAACTCGTTTGGGGCCTGGCCTTTCCTGAGGCCACCAGAGCGGGTCCCTGAGGTCCCCGTCGTAAGTCGAGAGCACCTGCCGCAACTCGAGAACATCCAGGAGGTTCTCCCCTGCAGGCGAGATGAGGCCAATTTCTGCTGAGGCGTCTCGAGGCTAATCACACCTAAACTCTGGAACTTCCAAAGGGTCCTTCACACCCTTGCTGCAACTCAAGAAGTTCCCCGACATACCCGTCTCCACTCGAGAGGAAGCACAAGAGTCCCGCCCACATACAGAGGAGCCCCGTTTCCATCTCCTAGCTCGATAGGAGGGATCCTTTCCCTGCGTGCTCGGGAAAGAATTCCAGGCGTTCCCGTCGCATCTCAAGAGCAGGCGCTCTCCACAGGAAAGTCGAGAGGAACTCCAGGGTCGTGCCACCATTCCCAGAGTCCCCCAGATGTCTCAGTCCATTCCAGGGAAACCTGTTTTCCCTGCACTGCCTTGACTTTCAAGCCGAGGATCGACTCACACCACGGTGGCACGTGGGACAGCCCTGTGGGAAAGCCTCCTGGGAAAGCCTCGTGGGAAAGCCTCCTGGGAAAGCCTCGAGGGAAAGCCACAGATCCCTTGATCCACGCGAATGGAAGCATGACACTACTGCTACAGCTCGGGAGGAAAGCGCACGTGCATGCCCCCACTCGAGACGAGGACTGACTCCCCTGGGGAGACTCCAGAAGTACCCCAAGATCCATGTCAGCACTGGAGAGGAATCCTCAGGTACCGGCACCCACTCCACACAATATCTTAGGCCCCAGCTTCGACGGGAGAGGAATCCCGAGAGGTCCCCTGGCAACTCGCATAGGGACTGGCCTTTCCTGAGGCCACCAGAGCGGGTCCCTGGGGTCCCCGTCGTAAGTCGAGAGCACCTGCTGCAACTGGAGAACATTCAGGACGTTCTCCCCTCCAGGCGATATGAGGCCCATTTCCGCTGAGGTGTCTCGAGGCTAATCACACCTAACCTCTGGAATCTCCAAAGGGACCTTCACACCCTTGCTGCAACTCAAGAAGTTCCGGGACATACCCGTCTCCACTCGAGAGGAAACACGAAGTCCCACACACATCGACAGTAGCCCCGTTTCCGCCTCCTACCTCGAGAGGAGGGATCCTTTCCCTGTGTGGTCGGGAAAGAATTCCCGGCGTTTCCGTGGCATCTCAAGAGGAGGCGCTCTCCAGAGGAAAGGTGAGACGAACTCCAGGGTCTTGCCACCATTCCCAGAGTCCACCAGATGTCTCCGTCCATTCCAGGGAAACCTGTTTTCCCTGCACTGCCTCGACTTTCAAGCCGAGGATCGACTCACACCACGGTGACACGAGGGACAGCCCTGTGGGAAAGCCTCGTGGGAAAGCCTCGTGGGAAAGTCTCGTTGGAAAGCCTCGAGGGAAATCCACAGATCCCTTGATACATGCGAATGGAAGCGTGACACTGCTGCTACAGCTCGGGAGGAAAGCGAACGTGCATGCCCCCACTCGAGACGAGGACTGACTCCCCTGGGGAGACTCCAGAAATATCCCAAGATTCATGTCAGAACTGGAGAGGAATCCTCAGGTTCCGGCAATGACCCCACACAAGGTCTTAGGCCCCAGCATCGACGGGAGGGGAATCCCGACAGGCGCCCGAGCAACTCGCATGAGGACTGGCCTTTCCTGAGGCCACCAGAGCGGGTCCCTGAGGTCCCCGTCGTAAGTCGAGAGCACCTGCCGCAACTCGAGAACATCCAGGAGGTTCTCCCCTGCAGGCGAGATGAGGCCAATTTCTGCTGAGGCGTCTCGAGGCTAATCACACCTAAACTCTGGAACTTCCAAAGGGTCCTTCACACCCTTGCTGCAACTCAAGAAGTTTCCCGACATACCCGTCTCCACTCGAGAGGAAGCACAAGAGTCCCGCCCACATACAGAGGAGCCCCGTTTCCATCTCCTAGCTCGATAGGAGGGATCCTTTCCCTGCGTGCTCGGGAAAGAATTCCAGGCGTTCCCGTCGCATCTCAAGAGCAGGCGCTCTCCACAGGAAAGGCGAGAGGAACTCCAGGGTCGTGCCACCATTCCCAGAGTCCCCCAGATGTCTCAGTCCATTCCAGGGAAACCTGTTTTCCCTGCACTGCCTTGACTTTCAAGCCGAGGATCGACTCACACCACGGTGGCACGTGGGACAGCCCTGTGGGAAAGCCTCGTGGGAAAGCCTCGAGGGAAAGCCACAGATCCCTTGATCCACGCGAATGGAACCGCGACACTGCTGCTACAGCTCGGGAGGAAAGCGCACGTGCATGCCCCCACTCGAGACGAGGACTGACTCCCCTGGGGAGACTCCAGAAGTACCCCAAGATCCATGTCAGCACTGGAGAGGAATCCTCAGGTTCCGGCACTGGCTCCACACAAGGTCTTAGGCCCCAGCATCGACGGGAGATGAATCCCGAGAGGCCCCGATCAACTCGCATGGGGACTGGCCTTTCCTGAGGCCACCAGAGCGGGTCCCTGAGGTCCCCGTCGTAAGTTGAGAGCACCTACCGCAACTCGAGAAAATCCAGGAGTTTCTCCCCTCCAGGCGAGATGAGGCCCATTTCTGCTGAGGCGTCTCCAGGCTAATCACATCTAACATCTGGAACTTCCAAAGGGTCCTTCACACCCTTGCTGCAACTCAAGAAGTTCCCCGACATACCCGTCTCCACTCGAGAGGAAGCACGAGAGTCCCGCCCACATCCAGAGGAGCCCCGATTCCACCTTTTAGCTCGAGAGGTTTGATCCTTTCCCTGCGTGGTCGGGAAAGAATTCGCAGCATTCCCGTCGAATCTCAAGAGGAGGCGCTCTCCAGAGGAAAGGCGAGAGGAACTCCAGGGTCGTGCCACCATTCCCAGAGTCCCCCAGATGTCTCAGTCCATTCCAGGGAAACCTGTATTCCCTGCACTGCCTCGACTTTCAAGTCGAGGATCGACTCACACCACAGTGGCACGTGGTACAGCCCTGTGGGAAAGCCTCGTGGGAAAGCCTCGAGGGAAAGCCACAGATCCCTTGATCCATGCGAAGGGAAGCGGGACACTGCTGCTACAGCTCCGGAGGAAAGCGCACGTGCATGGCCCCACTCGAGACGAGTACTGACACCCCTGGGGGGACTCCAGAAGTACCCCAAGATCCATGTCAGAAGTGGAGAGGAATCCTCAGGTTCCGGCACCGACTCCAACCAAGGTCTTAGGCCCCTGCATCGACGGGAGAGGAATCCCGAGAGGCCCCAGAGCAACTCGCATGGGGACTGGCCTTTCCTGAGGCCACCAGAGCAGGTCCCTGAGGTCCCCATCGTAAGTCGAGAGTACCTGCCGCAACTCCAGAAAATCCAGGAGGTTCTCCCCTCCAGGTGAGATGAGGCCCATTTCCGCTGAGGCAACTAGGGGGTAATCACACTTAAACTCTGGAACTTCCAAAGGGTCCTTCACACCCTTGCTGCAACTCAAGAAGTTCCCCGACATACTCGACTCCACTCTAGAGGAATCGGAGAGTCCCGTCCATATCCAGAGTGGCCCCGTTTCCGCCTGCTAGCTCGAGAGGAGGGATCCTTTCCCTGCGTGGTCGAGAAAGAATTCCTAGCGTTCCCGTCGCATTTCAAGAGGAGGCGCTCTCCACAGGAAAGGCGAAAAGAACTCCAGGATCAGGCCCCATTCCCAGAGTCCCCCAGATGTCTCAGTCCATTCCAGGGAAACCTATTTTCCCAGCACTGCCTCGACTGTCAAGCCGAGGATCGACTCACTCCACGGTGGCACGTGGGACCGCCCTGTGGGAAAGACTCGTGGGAAAGCCTCGTGGGAAAGCCTCGAGGGAAAGCCCCTGATCCCTAGATCCACGCGAAGGGAAGCGTGACACTGCAGCTACAGCTCTGGAGGAAAGCGCATGTGCATGCCCCCACTCGAGACGAGGACTGATTCCCCTGGGGAGACTCCAGAAATACGCCAATATCCATGTCTGCACTGGAGAGGAATCCTCAGCTTCCGGCACCGACTCCACACAAGGTCTTAGGCCCTGGCATCGATGGGAGAGGAATCCCGAGAGGCCCCCGAGCAACTCGCATGGGGACTGGCTTTTCCTGAGGAAACCAGAGCGGGTCCCTGAGGTCCCCGTCGTAAGTCAAGAGCACCTGCCGCAACTCGAGAAAATCCAGGAGGTTCTCCCCTCCAGGCGAGATGAGGCCCATTTCTCCTGAGGGGTCTCGAGGCTATTAACACCTAACCTCTGGAACTTCCAAAGGGTCCTTCACACCCTTGCTGCAACTCAAGAAGTACCCCGACATACCCGTCTCCACTCGAGAGGAAGCACGAGAGTCCCGCCCACATCCAGAGGAGCCCCGTTTCCGCCTCCTAGCTCGAGAGGAGGGATCCTTTCCCTGCGTGCTCTGGAAAGAATTCCCGGCGTTCCCGTCCCATCTCAAGAGGAGGCGCTCTCCACAGGAAAGGGAGAGGAACTCCAGGGTCCTGCCACCATTCCCAGAGTCCCCCAGATGTCTCCGTCCATTCCAGGAAACCTGTTTTCCCTGCACTGCGTCGACTTTCAAGCCGAGGATCGACTCACACCACGGTGGCATGTGGGACCGCCCTGTGGGAAAGCCTCCTGGGAAAGCCTCGTGGGAAAGCATCGTGGGAAAGCCTCGAGGGAAAGCCACAGATCCCTTGATCCACGCGAATGGAAGCGCGACACTGCTGCTACAGCTCGAGAGGAAAGCGCACGTGCATGCCCCCACTCGAGTCGAGGACTGACTCCAATGGGGAGACTCCAGAAGTACCCCAAGATCCACGTAAGCACTGGAGAGGAATCCTCAGGTACCGGCACCCACTCCACACAATATCTTAGGCCCCAGCTTCGACGGGAGAGGAATCCCGAGAGGTCCCCTGGCAACTCGCATAGGGACTGGCCTTTCCTGAGGCCACCAGAGCGGGTCCCTGGGGTCCCCGTCGTAAGTCGAGAGCACCTGCTGCAACTGGAGAACATTCAGGACGTTCTCCCCTCCAGGCGATATGAAGCCCATTTCCGCTGAGGTGTCTCGAGGCTAATCACACCTAACCTCTGGAATCTCCAAAGGGTCCTTCCACACCCTTGCTGCAACTCAAGAAGTTCCGGGACATACCCGTCTCCCACTCGAGAGGAAACACGAAGTCCCACACACATCGACAGTAGCCCCGTTTCCGCCTCCTACCTCGAGAGGAGGGATCCTTTCCCTGTGTGGTCGGGAAAGAATTCCCGGCGTTTCCGTGGCATCTCAAGAGGAGGCGCTCTCCAGAGGAAAGGTGAGACGAACTCCAGGGTCTTGCCACCATTCCCAGAGTCCACCAGATGTCTCCGTCCATTCCAGGGAAACCTCTTTTCCCTGCACTGCCTCGACTTTCAAGCCGAGGATCGACTCACACCACGGTGACACGAGGGACAGCCCTGTGGGAAAGCCTCGTGGGAAAGCCTCGTGGGAAAGTCTCGTTTGGAAAGCCTCGAGGGAAATCCACAGATCCCTTGATACATGCGAATGGAAGCGTGACACTGCTGCTACAGCTCGGGAGGAAAGCGAACGTGCATGCCCCACTCGAGACGAGGACTGACTCCCCTGGGGAGACTCCAGAAATATCCCAAGATTCATGTCAGAACTGGAGAGGAATCCTCAGGTTCCGGCAATGACCCCACACAAGGTCTTAGGCCCCAGCATCGACGGGAGGGGAATCCCGACAGGCCGCCCGAGCAACTCGCATGAGGACTGGCCTTTCCTGAGGCCACCAGAGCGGGTCCCTGAGGTCCCCGTCGTAAGTCGAGAGCACCTGCCGCAACTCGAGAACATCCAGGAGGTTCTCCCCTGCAGGCGAGATGAGGCCAATTTCTGCTGAGGCGTCTCGAGGCTAATCACACCTAAACTCTGGAACTTCCAAAGGGTCCTTCACACCCTTGCTGGCAACTCAAGAAGTTCCCCGACATACCCGTCTCCACTCGAGAGAAGCACAAGAGTCCCGCCCACTTACAGAGGAGCCCCGTTTCCATCTCCTTAGCTCGATAGGAGGGATCCTTTCCCTGCGTGCTCGGGAAAGAATTCCCAGGCGTTCCCGTCGCATCTCAAGAGCAGGGCGCTCTCCACAGGAAAGGCGAGAGGAACTCCAGGGTCGTGCCACCATTCCCAGAGTCCCCCAGATGTCTCAGTCCATTCCAGGGAAACCTGTTTTCCCTGCACTGCCTTGACTTTCAAGCCGAGGATCGACTCACACCACGGTGGCACGTGGGACAGCCCTGTGGGAAAGCCTCCTGGGACAGCCTCGAGGGAAAGCCACAGATCCCTTGATCCACGCGAATGGAACCGCGACACTGCTGCTACAGCTCGGGAGGAAAACGCACGTGCATGCCCCCACTCGAGACGAGGACTGACTCCCCTGGGGAGACTCCAGAAGTACCCCAAGATCCATGTCAGCACTGGAGAGGAATCCTCAGGTTCCGGCACTGGCTCCACACAAGGTCTTAGGCCCCAGCATCGACGGGAGATGAATCCCGAGAGGCCCCGATCAACTCGCATGGGGACTGGCCTTTCCTGAGGCCACCAGAGCGGGTCCCTGAGGTCCCCGTCGTAAGTTGAGAGCACCTACCGCAACTCGAGAAAATCCAGGAGTTTCTCCCCTCCAGGCGAGATGAGGCCCATTTCTGCTGAGCGTCTCCAGGCTAATCACATCTAACATCTGGAACTTCCAAAGGGTCCTTCACACCCTTGCTGCAACTCAAGAAGTTCCCCGACATACCCGTCTCCACTCGAGAGGAAGCACGAGAGTCCCGCCCACATCCAGAGGAGCCCCGTTCCACCTTTTAGCTCGAGAGGTTTGATCCTTTCCTGCGTGGTCGGGAAAGAATTCGCAGCATTCCCGTCGAATCTCAAGAGGAGGCGCTCTCCAGAGGAAAGGCGAGAGGAACTCCAGGGTGTGCCACCATTCCCAGAGTCCCCCAGAAGTCTCAGTCCATTCCAGGGAAACCTGTATTCCCTGCACTGCCTCGACTTTCAAGCGAGGGATCGACTCACACCACAGTGGCACGTGGTACAGCCCTGTGGGAAAGCCTCGTGGGAAAGCCTCGAGGGAAAGCCACAGATCCCTTGATCCATGCGAAGGGAAGCGGCACACTGCTGCTACAGCTCCGGAGGAAAGCGCACGTGCATGGCCCCACTCGAGACGAGTACTGACACCCCTGGGGGGACTCCAGAAGTACCCCAGATCCATGTCAGAAGTGGAGAGGAATCCTCAGGTTCCGGCACCGACTCCAACCAAGGTCTTAGGCCCCTGCATCGACGGAGAGGAATCCCCGAGAGGCCCCAGAGCAACTCGCATGGGACTGGCCTTTCCTGAGGCCACCAGAGCAGGTCCCTGAGGTCCCCATCGTAAGTCGAGAGCACCTGCCGCAACTCCAGAAAATCCAGGAGGTTCTCCCCTCCAGGTGAGATGAGGCCCATTTCCGCTGAGGCAACTAGGGGGTAATCACACTTAAACTCTGGAACTTCCAAAGGGTCCTTCACACCCTTGCTGCAACTCAAGAAGTTCCCCGACATACCCGACTCCACTCTAGAGGAATCGGAGAGTCCCGTCCCATATCCAGAGG
>NW_017211723.1:0-17407 GCF_001704415.2 Capra hircus
TTGCACGACCCTGGATGTTCTACTCGCACTTTTTCTTGTGGAGAGCGCCTCCTCTTGAGATGCGACGGAAACGCGGGATTCCTTCCGGCGACCACTGCATGGGAAGATCCTTCCTCTCGAGGCTAGAGGCGGAAACGGCGCTCCTCTGGATTGGGCGGAACATCTCGTGCTGCTCTCGAGGGAGACGGGATATTTCGGGTAACTTCTTGAGTTTGCAACAAGGGTGTGAAGGACCCTTTGGAAGTTCCAAGAGGTTAGGTGTGATTAGCCTCGAGAAGCCTCAGCGCAAATGGCCTCATCTCGCCTGGAGGGAGAACCTCCTGGATTTTCCCGAGCTTTTGCAGGTGCTTCTCGACTTAAGATGGGGACCTCAGCGGACCCGCCTCGGTGCCTCAGGAAAGGCCAGCTCCCCATGCGAGTGCTTGAGGGCCTCTCCGGAATGCCTTCTCCCTTTCCAGTGGCCCGGGCCTAAGACCTTGCGTGGGTCGGTGCCGGAACCTGAGGATCCTTCCTCTCCAGTGCTGACAATGGATCTTGGGTGTACTTCCGGAAGTCTCCCCAGGGAAAGCAGTCCTGTCTCGCGTTGGGCGGCATGCACGTGCGCTTTCCTCCGAGCTGTACAGCGATATGTCCACTCTTCCCTTCGGCGTGGATCAAGGGATCTAGGGCTTTCCCGCGGGGCTTTCCACAGGGATGTCCCAACGTGCCACATCGTGTGAGCGTCCTCCGCGGCTTGAAAGTAAGAGGCAGTGCAGGGAAAACATGGTTTCCCTGGAATGCACTGAGACATCTGCGGGACTCTGGGAATTGGTTGGCACGACCTGGATTTTCCTCTCGCTTTTTCTGTGGAGAGCGCCTCCTCTTGAAATGCGACGGGAACGCCGGGGAATTCTTTCCAGACACGCAGGGAAAGGATCCCTCCTCTCGAGCAAGGAGGCGGAACGGGGCTCCTCTGGATGTGGGCGGGGACTCTCGTGCTTCCTCTCGAGTGGAGACGGTATGTCGGGGAACTTCTTGAGTTGCAGCAAGGGTGTGAAGGACCCTTTGAAGTTCCAGAGGTTAGATGTGATTAGCCTCCAGACGTCTCAGCAGAAATGGGCCTCATCTCGCCTGGAGGGGCGAACCTCCTGGATTTTCTCGAGTTGCGGCAGGTGCTCTCGTCTTACGACAGGGACCTCAGAACCCGCTCTGGTGGCCTCAGGAAAGGCCAGTCCCATGCGAGTTGCTCGGGGGCCTCTCGGGATTCCTCTCCGTAGATGCTGGGGCCTAAGACCTGTGTGGAGACGGTGCCGGAACCTGAGTATTCCTCTCCAGTGCTGGCATGGATCTTGGGGTACTTCTGGAGTCTCCCCCAGGGGAGTCAGTCCTCGTCTCGTGTGGGGGCATGCACGTACGCTTTCCTCCCGAGCTGTAGCAGCAGTGTACTGCTTCCCTTCACGTGGATCAAGGGATCCAGTGGCTTTCCCTCGAGGCTTTCCCACGAGGCTTTCCCACGACGGCTTTCCCATAGGGCTGTCCCACGTGCACCGTGGTGTGAGTCGATCCTCGGCTTGAAAGTCGAAACAGTGCAGGGAAACAGGTTTCCCTGGAATGGACTGAGATATCTGGAGGACTCTGGGAATGGTAGCAAACCCTGGAGTTCCTCTCGCAGTTTCTGTGGAGAGTGCCTCTCTTGAGATGCGACTGGAACGCCGGGAATTCTTTTCCCGACCACGCAGGGAAGGAACCGTCTCTCGAGCAAGGAGGCGGAAACGGGTCTCCTCTGGATGTGGGCGGGACTCTCGTGCTTCATCTTGAGTGGAGTCGGGTATGCCGGGGAACTTCTTGAGTTGTAGCAAGGGTGAGAAGGACCCTTTGGAAGTTCCAGAAGTTAGGTGTGATTAGCCTCTAGAAGCCTCATCGGAAATGGGCCTCATCTCCCTGGAGTGGAGAACCTCCTGGATTTTCTCGAGTTGCGGCAGGTGCTCTCGACTTACGACGGGGACCTCAGGACATGCTCTGGTGGCCTCAGGAAAGGCCAAACCCCATGTGAGTTGCTCAGGGGCCTCTCGGGATTCCTCTCCCGTCGATGCCGGTGCTTAAGACCATGTGTGGAATTGGTTTCGGAACCTGAGGATTACTCTCCAGTGCTGACATGGATCTTGGGGAACTTCTGGAGTCCTACCCAGGGGACTCAGTCCTCGTCTCGAGTTGGCGGCATCCACGTGAGATTTGCCTCCCGAGCTGAAGCAGCAGTGTCACGCTTCCCTTCAGCGTGGATCAAGGGATCTGTGGCTTTCCCTCGGAGGCTTTCCCACGAGGCTTTCCCACAGGGCTGTCCCACGTGCCACTGTGGTGTGAGTCGATCCTCGGCTTGAAAGTCGAGGCAGTGCAGGGAAAACAGGTTTCCCTGGAATGGACTGAGACATCTGGGGGACTCTGGGAATGGTGGCACACCCTGGAGTTCCTCTCGCCTTTCCTGTGGAGAGGCCTCCTCTTGAGATGCGACGGGAACGCTGGGAATTCTTTCCCGACCACGCAGGGAAAGGATCCCTCCTCTCGAGCTAGGAGGCGGAAACGGGGCTCCTCTGGATGTGGGCGGGACTCTCGTGCCTTCTTCTCGAGTGGAGACGGGTATGTCGGGGAACTTCTTGAGTTGCAGCAAGGGTGTGAAGGGACGCCTTTGGAAGTTCCAGACGTTAGGATGTGATTAGCCTCTGAGACGCCTCAGCGGAAATGGGCCTCATCTCGCCTGGAGGGGAGAAACCTCCTGGATTTTCTCGAGTTGCGGCAGGTGCTTCGACTTACGACGGGGACCTCAGAGGACCCTGCTCTGGTGGCCTCAGGAAAGGCCAGCCCCATGCGAGTTGCTCGGGGCCTCTCGGGATTCCTCTCCCCGTCGATGCCGGGGCTAAGACCTTGAGTGGAGTCGGTGCCGGAAACCTGTAGGATTCCTCTCCAGTGCTGACATGGATCTTGGGGTACTTCTGGAGTCTCCCCAGGGGAGTCAGTCCTCGTCTCGAGTGGGGGACATGCACGTGCGTCTTTCCTCCCGAGCTGTAGCAGCAGTGTCACGCTTCCCTTCGCGTGAATCAAGGCATCTAGGGGCTTTCCACTTGAGGCTTTCCCACAGGAGCTGTCCCACGTGCCACCGTGGTGTGAGTCGATTCTCGGCTTGAAAGTCGACGCAGTGCAGGGAAAACAGGTTTCCCTGGAATGGACTGAGATATCTGGAGGACTCTGGGAATGGTGGCACGACCCTGGAGTTCCTCTCGCCTTTCCTGTGGAGAGTGGCCTCCTCTTGAGATGCGACAGGAACGCCGGGAATTCTTTCCGACCACGCAGCGAAAGGATCCTGTCCTCTCGAGCTAAGGAGGCGGAAACGGGGCTCCTCTGGATGTGGGCGGGACTCTCGTGCTTCCTCTCGAGTGGAGACAGGTATGTCGGGCAACTTCTTGAGTTGCAGCAAGGGTGTGAAGGACCCTTTGGAAGTTCCAGATGTTAGGTGTGATTAGCCTCCGAGACGCCTCAGCGGAAATGGCTCATCTCGCCTGGAGGGGAGAACCTCGTGGTATTTTCTCGAGTTGGGCAGGTGCTCTCGACTTACGACGGGGACTCAGGGACCTGCTCTGGTGGCCTCAGGAAAGGCCAGATCCCCATGCGAGTTGCTCAGGGGCCTCTCGGGATTCCTCTCCCGTCCATGCCGGGCGATAAGACCATTGTGTGGAGTCGGTGTCAGAACCTGAGGGATTCCTCTCCAGTGCTGACATGGATCTTGAGGTACTTCTGGAGTCTCCCAGGGGAGTCAGTCCTCGTCTCGAGTGGGGGCATGCACGTTCGCTTTTCCTCCCGAGCTGTAGCAGCAGTGTCAAGCTTCCTTCACGTTGGATCAAGGGATCTGTGGCTTTCCCTCGAGGCTTTCCCACGAGGCTTTCCCACGAGGCTTTCCAGGTGTTCCAACGTGCCACCGTGATGTGAGTCGATCCTCGGCTTGAATGTCGAGGCAGTGCAGGGAAAACAGGTTTCCCTGGAATGGACTGAGACATCTGGGGGACTCTGGGAATGGTAGCACGACCCTGGAGTTCCTCTCGCCTTTCCTGTGGAGAGCGCCTCCTCTTGAGATGCGACGGGAACGCCGGGAATTCTTTCCCGACCACGCAGCGGAAAGGATCCTACCTCTGGAGCTAGGAGGCGGAAATGGGGCTCCTCTGGATGTGGGCGGGACTCTCGTGCTTCCTCTCGAGTGGAGACGGGTATGTCGGGGAACTTCTTGAGTTGCAGCAAGGGTGTGAAGGACCCTTTGGAAGTTCCAGAGTTAGGTGTGATTAGCCTCGAGACGCCTCAGCAGAAATGGGCCTCATCTCGCCTGGAGGGAGAACCTCCTGATTTTCTCGAGTTGCTGGCAGATGCTCTCGACTTACGAAGGGGACCTCAGGGACCCGCTCTGGTGGCCTCATGGAAAGGCCAGTCCCCATGGCGAGTTGCTCGGGGGCCTCTCGGGATTCCTCTTCCCGTCCGATGCCGGGGCTAAGATCATTGTGTGGAGTCGGTGCTGGAACCTGAGGATTCCTCTCCAGTGCTGACATGGATCTTGGGGTACTTCTGGAGTCTCTCAGGGGAGTCAGTCCTCGTCTCGAGTTGGGGCATGCACGTGCGTTCTCCCGAGCTGTAGCAGAGTGTCACGCTTCCCTTCGCTGTGGATCAAGGGATCTAGTGGCTTTCCTCGAGGCTTTCCCATGAGGCTTTCCCACGAGGCTTTCCCACAGGGCTGTCCCACGTGCCACCGTTGTAGTGAGTCGATCCTCGGCTTGAAAGTCGAGGCAGTGCAGGGAAAACTGGTTTCCCTGTGATATGGACTGAGACATCTGGGGGACTCTGGGAATGGTGGCACGACCCTGGAGTTCCTCTCGCCTTTCCTGTGGAGAGTGTCTCCTCTTGAGATGCGACGGGAACGCTGGGAATTCTTTACCCGACCACGCAGGGAAAGGATCCCTCCTCTCGGAACTATGGAGGCGGAAACGGGGCTCCTTCTGGATGTGGGCGGGACTCTCGTGCTTCCTGTCGAGTGGAGACGGGTATGTCGGAGGAACTTCTTGAGTTGCAGCAAGGGTGTGAAGGACGCTTTGGAAGTTCCAGAGGTTAGGATGTGATTAGTCCTCGAGACGCCTCAGCGAAATGGGCCTCATCTCGCCTGGAGGGGAGAACTCCTGAATTTTCTCGAGTTGCGGCAGGTGCTCTCGACTTACGACGGGGACCTCAGGGACCCGCTCTGGTGGCCTCAGGAAAGGCCAGTCACCATGCGAGTTGCTCGGAGGCCTCTCGGGATTCCCTCCCGTCAGATGCCAGGCGCCTAAGATCTTGTGTGGAGTCGGTGCCGAACCTGAGGATTTCTCTCCAGTGCTGACATGGATCTTGGGGTACTTCTGGAGTCTCCCAGGGAGTCAGTCCTCGTCTCGAGTGAGGGCATGCACGTGGCTTTCCTCCCGAGCTGTAGCAGAAGTGTCACGCTTCCTTTCGCTTGGATCAAGGGATCTGTGGCTTTCCCTCGAGGCTTTCCCACGAGGCTTTCCCACAGGGCTTGTCCCACGTGCCACCGTGGTGTGAGTCGATCCTCGGCTTGAAAGTCGAGGCAGTGCAGGGAAAAACTGGTTTCCCTGGAATGGACTGAGACATCTGGGGGACTCTGGGAATGGTGGCACGACCCTGGGAGTTCCTCTCGCCTTTCCTGTGGAGAGCGCCTCCTCTTGAGATGCGACGGGAAACGCCGGGAATTCTTTCCCGACCACGCAGGGAAAGGATCCTCTCTCTGGAGCTAGGAGGCGGAAACGGGGCTCCTCTGGATGTGGGCGGGACTCTCGTGCTTCCTCTCGAGTGGAGACGGGTATGTCGGGGAACTTCTTGAGTTGCAGCAAGGGTGTGAAGGACCCTTTGGAAGTTCCAGATGTTAGGTGTGATTAGCCTCGAGACGCCTCAGCGGAAATGGGCCTCATCTCGCCTGGAGGGGAGAACCTCCTGGATTTTCTCGAGTTGCGGCAGGTGCTCTCGACTTACGACGGGGACCTCAGGGACCCGCTCTGGTGGCCTCAGGAAAGGCCAGTCCCCATGCGAGTTGCTTGCGGGGCCTCTCGGGATTCCTCTCCCGTCGATGCCGGGGCCTAAATCTGTGTGGGAGTCGGTGCCGGAACCTGAGGATTCCTCTCCAGTGCTGACATGGATCTTGGGGTACTTCTGGAGTCTCCCCAGGGGAGTCAGTCCTCGTCTCGAGTCAGGGCATGCACCGTGCGCTTTCCTCCCGAGCTAGTAGCAGCTGTGTCATGCTTCCCTTCGCATGGATCAAGGGATCTGTGGCTTACCCTCGAAGGCTTTCCCACGACGCTTTCCCACAGGGCTGTCCCACGTGCCACCGTGGTGTGAGCTCGATCCTCGGCTTGAAAGTCGAGGCAGTGCAGGGAAAACAGGTTTCCCTGGAATGGACTGAGACATCTGGGGACTCTGGGAATGGTGGCACGACCCTGGAGTTCCTCTCGCCTTTCCTGTCGAGAGCGCGTCCACTTGAGATGCGACGGGAACACGGGGAATTCTTTCCCGCACCACCAGGAAAAGGATCCCTACTCTCGAGCTATGAGACGGAAACGGGGATCCTCTGGATGTGGGCGGGACTCTCGTGCTTCCTCTCGAGTGGAGACGGGTATGTCGGGGAACTTCTTGAGTGGCAGCAAGGGTGTGAAGGACCCTTTGGAATTTCCCGATGTTAGATGTGACTTAGCCTCGAGAGTCCTCAGCGGAAATGGGCCTCATCTCGCCTGGAAGGGAGAAACTCCTGGATTTTCTCGAGTTGCTTCAGGTTTTCTCGACTTACGACGGGGACCTCAGGGACCCGCTCTGGTGGCCTCAGGAAAGGCCAGTCCCATGCGTGTTGCTCGGGGGCCTCTCGGGATTCCTCTCCCGTCGATGCCGGGGAATAAGACCTTGTGTGGAGTCGGTGCCGGAACCTGAGGATTCCTCTCCAGTGCTGACATGGATCTTGGGGTACTTCTGGAGTCTCCCCAAGGGAGTCAGTCCTCGTCTCGTGTGGGGGCATGCACGTGCGCTTTCCTCACGAGCTGTAGCTGCAGTTTCACGCTTCCGTTTGCGTGGATCAAGGGATCTGTGGCTTTCCCTCGAGGCTTTCCCAGGAGGCTTTCCCACGAGGCTTTCCCACAGGGCTGTCCCACATGCCACCGTTGTGTGAGTCGATCCTCGGCTTGAAAGGTAAAGGCAGCGCAGGGAAAACAGGTTTCCCTGGAATGGACTGAGACATCTGGGGAACTCTGGGAAAGGTGGCACGACCCTGGAGTTCCTCAGGCCTTTCCTGTGGAGAGTGCCTCCTCTTGAGATGCGACGGGAACACCGGGAATTCTTTCCCGACCACGCAGGGAAAGGATCCCTCGTTTCGAGCTAGGAGGCAGAAACGGGGCTCCTCTGGAAGTGGGACGGACTCTCGTGCTTCCTCTTCAGTGGAGACGGGTATATCAGGGAACTTCTTGAGTTGCAGCAAGGGTGTGAAGGACCCTTTGGAAGTTCCAGAGTATTAGATGTGATTAGCCTCAAGTCGCCTCAGCGGAAATGGGCCTCATCTCGCCTGGAGGGGAGAACCTCCTGGATTTTCTCGAGTTGCGGCAGGTGCTCTCGACTTACGACGGGGACCTCAGGGACCCGCGCTGGTGGCCTCATGAAAGGCCAGTCCCCATGGGAGTTGCTCGGGGGCCTCTCGGGATTCCTCTTCCCTCGATGCCGGGGCCTAAGATCTTGTGTGGAGTCGGTGCTGGAACCTGAGGATTCCTCTCCAGTGCTGACATGGATCTTGGGGTACTTCTGGAGTCTCCCAGGGGAGTCAGTCCTCGTCTCGAGTGGGGGCATGCACGTGCGCTCCCGAGCTGTAGCAGGAGTGTCACGCTTCCCTTCTTGTGGATCAAGGGATCAGTGGCTTTACCTCGAGGCTTTCCCATGAGGCTTTCCCACGAGGCTTTCCCACAGGGCTGTCCCACGTGCCACCGTTGTATGAGTCGATCCTCGGCTTGAAAGTCGAGGCAGTGCAGGGAAAACTGGTTTCCCTGTCTTGGACTGAGCATCTGGGGGACTCTGGGAATGGTGGCACGACCCTGGAGTTCCTCTCGCCTTTCCTGTGGAGAGTGTCTCCTCTTGAGATGCGACGGTAACGCCAGGAATACTTACCCGACCACGTAGGGAAAGGATCCCTCCTCTGGAACTATGAGGCGGAAACGGGGCTCCTCTGGATGTGGGCGGGACTCTCGTGCTTCCTGTCGAGGGGAAACGGGTATGTCGAGGAACTTCTTGAGTTGCAGCAAGGGTGTGAAAGACGCTTTGGAAGTTCCAGAGGTTAGGTGTGATTAGTCTCGAGACGCCTCAGCACAAATGGGCCTCATGTCACCTGAAGGGGAGAACCTCCTGAATTTTCGCGAGTTGCGGCAGGTGCTGTGGACTTAAGACGGGGTCCTCAGGGACCCGCTCTGGTGGCCTCAGGAAAGGCCAGTCACCCATGCGAGTTGCTCGGAGGCCTCTCGGGATTCCCCTCCCGGAGATGCAGGCGCCTAAGATCTTGTGTGGAGTCGGTGCCGTAACCTGAGGATTTCTCTCCAGTGCTGACATGGACCTCGGGGTACTTCTGGAGTCTCCCCAGGGGAGTCAGTCCTCGTCTCGAGTGAGGGCATGCACGTGCGCTTTCCTCCCGAGCTGTAGCAGCAGTGTCATGCTTCCTTTCGCTTGGATCAAGGGATCTGTGGCTTTCCCTCGAGGCTTTCCCACGAGGCTTTCCCACAGGGTTGTCCCACGTGCCTACCGTGGTGTGAGTCGATCCTCGGCTTGAAAGTCGAGGCAGTGCAGGGAAAACTGGTTTCCCTGGAATGGACTGAGACATCTGGGGGACTCTGTGTAATGGTGGCATCGACCCTGGAGTTCCTCTCGCCTTTCCTGTGGAGAGCGCCTCCTCTTGAGATGCGATGGAAACGCCGGGAATTCTTTCCCGAACACGCAGGGAAAGGATCCCTCTTCTGGAGCTAGGAGGCGGAAACGGGGCTCCTCTGGATGTGGGAGGACTCTCGTGCTTCCTTTCGAGTGGAGACGGGTATGTCGGGGAACGTTCTTGAGTTGCAGCAAGGGTGTGAAGGACCCTTTGGAAGTTCCAGATGTTAGGTGTTATTAGGCTCGAGACGCCTCAGCGGAAAGTGGGCCTCATCTCGCCTGGAAGGGAGAACCTCCTGGATTTTCTCGAGTTGCAGGCAGGTGCTCTCGACTTACGACGGGGACCTCAGGGACCCGCTCTGGTGGCCTCAGGAAAGGCCAGTCCCCATGCGAGTTGCTTGCGGGCCTCTCAGGATTCCTCTCCCGTCGTTGCCGGGGCCTAAGATCTTGTGCGGAGTCAGTGCCGGAACCTGAGGATTCCTCTCCAGCTGCTGACGTGGATCTTGGGGTACTTCTGGAGTCTCCCCAGGGGAGTCAGTCCTCGTCTCGAGTCAGGGCATGCACCGTGCGCTTTCCTCCCGAACTAGTAGCAGCTGTGTCATGCTTCCCTTCGCATGGATCAAGGGATCTGTGGCTTACCCTCGAAGGCTTTCCCACGACGGCTTTCCCACAGGCTGTCCCACGTGCCACCGTGGTGTGACTCGATCCTCGGCTTGAAAGTCGAGGCGGTGCAGGGAAAACAGGTTTCCCTGGAATGGACTGAGACATCTGGGGACTCTGGGAATGGTGGCACGACCCTGGAGTTCCTCTCGCCTTTTCCTGTCGGAGAGGCGTCCACTTGAGATGCGACGGGAACACGGGGAATTCTTTCCCCACCACCAGGAAAAGGATCCCTACTCTCGAGCTATGAGACGGAAACGGGGATCCTCTGGATGTGGGCGGGACTCTCGTGCTTCCTCTCGAGTGGAGACGGGTATGTCGGGGAACTTCTTGAGTTGCAGCAAGGGTGTGAAGGACCCTTTGGAATTTCCCAGATGTTAGATGTGACTAGCCTCGAGAGTCCTCAGCGGAAATGGGCCTCATCTCGCCTGGAGGGAGAACCTCCTGGATTTTCTCGAGTTGCTTCAGGTTTTCTCGACTTACGACGGGGACCTCAGGGACCCGCTCTGGTGGCCTCAGGAAAGGCCAGTCCCCATGCGTAGTTGCTCGGGGGCCTCTCGGGATTCCTCTCCCGTCGATGCCGGGGAATAAGACCTTGTGTGGAGTCGGTGCCGGAACCTGAGGATTCCTCTCCAGTGCTGACATGGATCTTGGGGTACTTCTGGAGTCTCCCCAAGGGAGTCAGTCCTCGTCTCGTGTGGGGGCATGCACGTGCGCTTTCCTCACGAGCTGTAGCTGCAGTTTCACGCTTCCGTTTGCGTGGATCAAGGGATCTGTGGCTTTCCCTCGAGGCTTTCCCAGGAGGCTTTCCCACGAGGCTTTCCCACAGGGCTGTCCCACGTGCCACCGTTGTGTGAGTCGATCCTCGGCTTGAAGGTAAAGGCAGCGCAGGGAAAACAGGTTTCCCTGGAATGGACTGAGACATCTGGGGACTCTGGGAATGGTAGCATGACCCTGGAGTTACTCTCGCCTTTCCTGTGGAGAGTCGCCTCCTCTTGAGATGCGACGGGAACGCCGGGAATTCTTTCCCGACCACGCAGCGAAAGGATCCTACCTCTGCGAGCTAGGAGGCGGAAATGGGGCTCCTCTGGATGTGGGCGGGACTCTCGTGCTTCCTCTCGAGTGGAGACGGGTATGTTGGGAACTTCTTGAGTTGCAGCAAGGGTGTGAAGGTCCCTTTGGAAGTTCCAGAGCTTAGGTGTGATTAGCCTCGAGACGCCTCAGCAGAAATGGGCCTCATCTCGCCTGGAGGGGAGAACCTCCTGAATTTTCTCAAGTTGCTGGCAGGTGCTCTCGACTTACGACAGGGGACCTGATGGACCCGCTGCTGGTGGCCTCATGAAAGGCCAGTCCCCATGGGAGTTGCTCGGGGCCTCTCGGGATTCCTCTTCCCTCGATGCCGGGGCCTAAGATCTTGTGTGGAGTCGGTGCTGGAACCTGAGGATTCCTCTCCAGTGCTGACATGGATCTTGGGGTACTTCTGGAGTCTCCCAGGGGAGTCAGTCCTCGTCTCGAGTGGGGGCATGCACGTGCGCTTCCCCGAGCTGTAGCAGGAGTGTCACGCTTCCCTTCTTGTGGATCAAGGGATCAGTGGCTTTACCTCGAGGCTTTCCCATGAGGCTTTCCCACGAGGCTTTCCCACAGGGCTGTCCCACGTGCCACCGTTGTATGAGTCGATCCTCGGCTTGAAAGTCGAGGCAGTGCAGGGAAAACTGGTTTCCCTGGTCTTGGACTGAGCATCTGGGGGACTCTGGGAATGGTGGCACGACCCTGGAGTTCCTCTCGCCTTTCCTGTGGAGAGTGTCTCCTCTTGAGATGCGACGGGAACGCCAGGAATACTTCCCGACCACGTAGGGAAAGGATCCCTCCTCTGCGAACTATGAGGCGGAAACGGGGCTCCTCTGGATGTGGGCGGGACTCTCGTGCTTCCTGTCGAGGGGAACGGGTATGTCGAGGAACTTCTTGAGTTGCAGCAAGGGTGTGAAAGACGCTTTGGAAGTTCCAGAGGTTAGGTGTGATTAGTCTCGAGACGCCTCAGCACAAATGGGCCTCATGTCACCTGGAAGGGGAGAACCTCCTGAATTTTCGCGAGTTGCGGCAGGTGCTGTGGACTTAAGACGGGGTCCTCAGGGACCCGCTCTGGTGGCCTCAGGAAAGGCCAGTCACCATGCGAGTTGCTCGGAGGCCTCTCGGGATTCCCCTCCCGGAGATGCAGGCGCCTAAGATCTTGTGTGGAGTCGGTGCCGTAACCTGAGGATTCCTCTCCAGTGCTGACATGGACTCTTGGGGTACTTCTGGAGTCTCCCCAGGGGAGTCAGTCCTCGTCTCGAGTGAGGGCATGCACGTGCGCTTTCCTCCCGAGCTGTAGCAGAAGTGTCATGCTTCCTTTCGCTTGGATCAAGGGATCTGTGGCTTTCCCTCGAGGCTTTCCCACGAGGCTTTCCCACAGGGTTGTCCCACGTGCCTCCGTGGTGTGAGTCGATCCTCGGCTTGAAAGTCGAGGCAGTGCAGGGAAAACTGGTTTCCCTGGAATGGACTGAGACATCTGGGGGACTCTGGGTAATGGTGGCACGACCCTGGAGTTCCTCTCGCCTTTCCTGTGGAGAGCGCCTCCTCTTGAGATGCGATGGAACGCCGGGGAATTCTTTCCCGAACACGCAGGGAAAGGATCCCTCTTCTGGAGCTAGGAGGCGGAAACGGGGCTCCTCTGGATGTGGGCGAGGAACTCTCGTGCTTCCTTTCGCAGTGGAGACGGGTATGTCGGGGAACTGTCTTGAGTTGCAGCAAGGGTGTGAAGGACCCCTTTGGAAGTTCCAGATGTTAGGTGTTATTAGGCTCGAGACGCCTCAGCGGAAAGTGGGCCTCATCTCGCCTGGAAGGGGAGAACCTCCTGGATTTTCTCGAGTTGCAGCAGGTGCTCTCGACTTACGACGGGGACCTCAGGGACCCGCTCTGGTGGCCTCAGGAAAGGCCAGTCCCCATGCGAGTTGCTTGCGGGGCCTCTCAGGATTCCTCTCCCGTCGTTGCCGGGGCCTAAAATCTTGTGCGGAGTCAGTGCCGGAACCTGAGGATTCCTCTCCACTGCTGACGTGGATCTTGGGGTACTTCTGGAGTCTCCCCAGGGGAGTCAGTCCTCGTCTCGAGTCAGGGCATGCACCGGCGCTTTCCTCCCGAACAGTAGCAGCTGTGTCATGCTTCCCTTCGCATGGATCAAGGGATCTGTGGCTTTACCCTCGAAGCTTTCCCACGACGCTTTCCCACAGGGCTGTCCCACGTGCCACCGTGGTGTGACTCGATCCTCGGCTTGAAAGTCGAGGCAGTGCAGGGAAAACAGGTTTCCCTGGAATGGACTGAGACATCTGGGGACGCTGGGAATGGTGGCACGACCCTGGAGTTCCTCTCGCTTTCCTGTCGGAGAGGGCGTCCACTTGAGATGCGACGGGAACACGCGGGAATTCTTTCCCGACCACCAGGAAAAGGATCCCTACTCTCGAGCTATGAGACGGAAACGGGGATCCTCTGGATGTGGGCGGGACTCTCGTGCTTCCTCTCGAGTGGAGACGGGTATGTCGGGGAACTTCTTGAGTGGCAGCAAGGGTGTGAAGGACCCTTTGGAATTTCCCGATGTTAGATGTGACTAGCCTCGAGAGTCCTCAGCGGAAATGGGCCTCATCTCGCCTGGAAGGGAGAAACTCCTGGATTTTCTCGAGTTGCTTCAGGTTTTCTCGACTTACGACGGGGACCTCAGGGACCCGCTCTGGTGGCCTCAGGAAAGGCCAGTCCCCATGCGTGTTGCTCGGGGGCCTCTCGGGATTCCTCTCCCGTCGATGCCGGGGAATAAGACCTTGTGTGGAGTCGGTGCCGGAACCTGAGGATTCCTCTCCAGTGCTGACATGGATCTTGGGGTACTTCTGGAGTCTCCCCAAGGGGAGTCAGTCCTCGTCTCGTGTGGGGGCATGCACGTGCGCTTTCCTCACGAGCTGTAGCTGCAGTTTCACGCTTCCGTTTGCGTGGATCAAGGGATCTGTGGCTTTCCCTCGAGGCTTTCCCAGGAGGCTTTCCCACGAGGCTTTCCCACAGGGCTGTCCCACGTGCCACCGTGGTGTGAGTCGATCCTCGGCTTGAAGGTCGAAGGCAGCTGCAGGGAAAACAGGTTTCCCTGGAATGGACTGAGACATCTGGGGGAACTCTGGGAATGGTGGCACGACCCTGGAGTTCTCTCAGGCCTTTCCTGTGGAGAGCGCCTCCTCTTGAGATGCGACGGAACGCCGGGAATTCTTTCCCGACCACGCAGGGAAAGGATCCCTCGTCTTCGAGCTAGGAGGCGGAAACGGGGCTCCTCTGGAATGTGGGCGGACTCTCGTGCTTCCTCTCGAGTGGAGACGGGTATGATCAGGGAACTTCTTGAGTTGCAGCAAGGGTGTGAAGGACCCTTTGGAAGTTCCAGATAGTTAGATGTGATTAGCCTCAAGACGCCTCAGCGGAAATGGGCCTCATCTCGCCTGGAGGGGAGAACCTCCTGGATTTTCTCGAGTTGCGGCAGGTGCTCTCGACTTACGACGGGGACCTCAGGGACCCGCTCTGGTGGCCTCAGGAAAGGCCAGTCCCCATGCGAGTTGCTCGGGGCCTCTCGGGATTCCTCTCCCTCGATGCCGGGGCCTAAGATCTTGTGTGGAGTCGGTGCTGGAACCTGAGGATTCCTCTCCAGTGCTGACATGGATCTTGGGGTACTTCTGGAGTCTCCCAGGGGAGTCAGTCCTCGTCTCGAGTGGGGCATGCACGTGCGCTTCCTCCGAGCTGTAGCAGCAGTGTCACGCTTCCCTTCTTGTGGATCAAGGGATCAGTGGCTTTACCTCGAGGCTTTCCCATGAGGCTTTCCCACGAGGCTTTCCCACAGGGCTGTCCCACAGTGCCACCGTTGGTAGTGAGTCGATCCTCGGCTTGAAAGTCGAGGCAGTGCAGGGAAAACTGGTTTCCCTGGATCTTGGACTGAGATATCTGGGGGACTCTGGGAATGGTGGCACGACCCTGGAGTTCCTCTCGCCTTTCCTGTGGAGAGTGTCCTCCTCTTGAGATGCGACGGAAACGCCAGGGAATATCTTACCCGACCACGTCAGGGAAAGGATCCCTCCTCTCGAAGCTATGAGGCGGAAACGGGGCTCCTCTGGATGTGGGCGGGACTCTCGTGCTTCCTCTCGAGGGGAGACGGGTATGTCGGGAACTTCTTGAGTTGCAGCAAGGGTGTGAAGGACCGCTTTGGAAGTTCCAGAGGTTAGGTGTGATTAGCCTCGAGACGCCTCAGCGCAAATGGGCCTCATGCTCGCCTGAAGGGGAGAAACCTCCTGGAATTTTCGCGAGTTGCGGCAGGTGCTCTCGACTTAAGACGGGGTACCTCAGGGACCCGCTCTGGTGGCCTCAGGAAAGGCCAGTCCCCATGCGAGTTGCTCGGGAGGCCTCTCGGGATTCCTCTCCCGTCGATGCCAGGGCCTAAGATCTTGTGTGGAGTCGGTGCCGGTAACCTGAGGATTCCTCTCCAGTGCTGACATGGATCTTGGGGTACTTCTGGAGTCTCCCCAGGGGAGTCAGTCCTCGTCTCGAGTGGGGGCATGCACGTGCGCTTTCCTCCCGAGCTGTAGCAGAAGTGTCATGCTTCCTTTCGCTTGGATCAAGGGATCTGTGGCTTTCCCTCGAGGCTTTCCCACGAGGCTTTCCCACAGGGTTGTCCCACGTGCCATCCGTGGTGTGAGTCGATCCTCGGCTTGAAAGTCGAGGCAGTGCAGGGAAAACTAGGTTTCCCTGGAATGGACTGAGACATCTGGGGGACTCTGGGTAATGGTGGCATCGACCCTGGAGTTCCTCTCGCCTTTCCTGTGGAGAGCGCCTCCTCTTGAGATGCGACTGGGAACGCCGGGAATTCTTTCCCGACACGCAGGGAAAGGATCCCTCTTCTGGAGCTAGGAGGCGGAAACGGGGCTCCTCTGGATGTGGGGAGGAACTCTCGTGCTTCCTTTCCAGTGGAGACGGGTATGTCGGGGAACGTCTTGAGTTGCAGCCAAGGGTGTGAAGGACCCTTGGAAGTTCCAGATGTTAGGTGTTATTAGGCTCGAGACGCCTCAGCGGAAGTGGGCCTCATCTCGCCTGGAAGGGAGAACCTCCTGGATTTTCTCGAGTTGCAGCAGGTGCTCTCGACTTACGACGGGGACCTCAGGGACCCGCTCTGGTGGCCTCAGAAAGGCCAGTCCCCATGCGAGTTTGCTTGCGGGGCCTCTCAGGATTCCTCTCCCGTCGTTGCCGGGCCTAAAATCTTGTGCGGAGTCAGTGCCGGAACCTGAGGATTCCTCTCCACTGCTGACGTGGATCTTGGGGTACTTCTGGAGTCTCCCAGGGGAGTCAGTCCTCGTCTCGAGTCAGGCAATGCACGGCGCTTTCCTCCGAACAGTAGCAGCTGTGTCATGCTTCCCTTCGCATGGATCAAGGATCTGTGGCTTTACCTCGAAGCTTTCCCACGACGCTTTCCACAGGGCTGTCCCACGTGCCACCGTGGTGTGACTCGATCCTCGGCTTGAAAGTCGAGGCAGGTGCAGGAAAACAGGTTTCCCTGGAATGGACTGAGACATCTGGGGACGCTGGGAATGGTGGCACGACCTGGAGTTCCTCTCGCTTTTCTGTCGAGAGGGGTCCACTTGAGATGCGACGGGAACACGGGGAATTCTTTCCCACCACAGGAAAGGATCCCTACTCTCGAGCTATGAGACGGAAACGGGATCCTCTGATGTGGGCGGACTCTCGTGCTTCCTTCGAGTGGAGACGGGTATGTCGGGGAACTTCTTGAGTGCAGCAAGGGTGTGAAGACCTTTGGAATTTCCGATGTTAGATGTGATTAGCCTCGAGAGCCTCAGCGAAATGGGCTCATCTCGCCTGGAAGGAGAAACTCCTGGATTTTCTCGAGTTGCGGCAGGTGTTCTCGACTTACGACGGGACCTCAGGGACCCGCTCTGGTGCCTCAGGAAAGGCCAGTCCCATGCGTGTTGCTCGGGGCTCTCGGATTCCTCTCCCGATGCGGGGAATAAGACCTCGTGTGGAGTCGGTGCCGGAACCTGAGGATTCCTCTCAGTGCTGACATGGATTTGCGGGTTCTTCTGGAGTCTCCCAGGGGAGTCAGTCCTCGTCTCGGTGGGGCATGAACGTGTGCTTTCCTCCGAGCTGTAGCAGCAGTTCGCGCTTCCTTCGCGTGGATCAAGTGATCTGTGGCTTTTCCTCGAGGCTTTCCCAGAGCTTTCCACGAGGCTTTCCCACAGGCTGTCCCAGTGCCACCGTGTGTGACTCGATCCTCGGCTTGAAAGTCAGGCAGTGCAGGGAAAACAGGTTTCCCTGGAATGGACTGAGACATCTGGGGGACTCTGGAATGGTGGCACGACCCTGGAGTTCCTCTCGCCTTTCCTGTGGAGAGCGCCTCCTCTTGAGATGCGACGGGAACGCGGGAATTCTTTCCCCACCACGCAGGGAAAGGATCCCTACTCTCGAGCTATGAGGCGGAAACGGGGCTCCTCTGGATGTGGGCGGACTCTCGTGCTTCCTCTCAGTGGAGCCGGGGTATGTCAGGGAACTTCTTGAGTTGCAGCAAGGGTGTGAAGGACCTTTGAAATTTCCAGATGTTAGATGTGATTAGCCTCGAGACGCCTCAGCGGAAATGGGCCTCATCTCGCCGGGAGGGGAGAAACTCCTGGATTTTCTCGAGTTGCAGCAGGTGCTCTCGATTTACGACAGGAACCTCAGGGACCCGCTTTGGTGGCCTCAGGAAAGGACA
>NW_017211724.1:0-17406 GCF_001704415.2 Capra hircus
AACCAGATTCATTCTACCTCCCCAGAAGGGACTCAATTAGTCTTTGTAGAAAAGAAAATCGACAACCATGACTCTTGGTGCCTCAGATGCCGTAAAGAATCTGGCCTGCCAATGCAGGAGACTCGGAGTTCGATCCCTGCGGTTGGTTAAGATCCCCTATGAGAAGGCAACGGCAACTCACTCCAGTATTCTTGCCTGGAGAACTCCATGGACAGAGGAGACTGGGGGGCCTCAGTCCATTGGGGTCACAAAGAGTCGGATACAACTGCAGCACTTAAGCACCTAATTCTGCCAGAACTCTGTCTGCAGTGTCAGTTCTGTAACCATATGGAAACACTTTCAATTTGTTAATTCCCAACTTCCCAGACAAAACCCATGGGATCCAAGGTTATACAGAGTTAGACTTCCAGGTCACTGACACCCCTGATCAAATCTAGGAGGGTGACCAAAACCCTCCACTATTTCAGACAGTTCCTGCATCTGATGACAGCCTGCAGCTTGCACAACAGCTTTTCAAACAGCTGATGAACCAGATCTCATGAGATCCCCTGTATTCAGGCTTCATCTTTACTACTTCTCTACACCATCGAATCCTTGGCTCAGGCAGCCGTGGACCTGCCACAGCAGCACGTGCACTGGTAAATGAATGTTTGACAAATGGAGAGCTCCTTGGCCTCTTTCTGCCTGTCTAGGGCATCTGTGTGGAGTCTGGCAAAAAAGAAATCCGCTAATCTGGAAAGGGATCCCCTGAACCCTTAAGGGAAAATGGCAATTCCCGTCGGCCACTGGGTACTATTTCAGTTTTCTACTCATACTATCCTATTGCCACCAAGTACCAGAAAGCAATTTAGTTGGGATGAAGAGTGCCCTGGAGAGGACCATGACCTACTATCACATGAACCTGGAAAAGACTGCCCTTAGGAGACATGGAAGTCAGAAGGTGACAGGAATGGCATCTAGTCTGTTGCAACCTGGAGCCTTCAAGCCAACTGGACCTTCTGCCCCATGCCAGCCACTATCAGTGACTGAACTGAACTGAGAATACATGTACATGAATCCATGTGTTCCAGTGGAGAAGTCGCTTCAGTTGTGTCCGACTCTTTGCAACCGCATGGACTGTAGCCCGCCAGGCTCCTCTGTCCATAGGGATTCTTCAGGCAAGAATACTGGAGTAGGTTGCCATTCCCATCTCCAGGAGATCTTCCTGATGCAGGGATCAAAACCTGAGGGGTCAAATCCCAGTCTCTTATGTGTCCTGCATTGGCAGGTGGATTCTTTACCACTAGGGCCACCTGGGAAGCCCTAGTGTTACTATATGTGTTATCATTATTATTATTATGTACCACAGGAGGTATTAAGAAAATCAGACACCTGTAGCCATAGTGTTTCAGTTTCCCTGCATGTCTAATGCAATCAGTTCAGTTCAGTCTCTCAGTCACGTCTGATTCTTTGTGACCCCATGGACTGCAGCACATCAGGCAAAGTCCCTGTTCATCATCAAATCCCAGAGCCTGCTCAAACTCATGTCCATCGAGTTGGTGATACCATCCAACCATCTCATCCTCTGTCGTCCCCTTCTCCTCCCACCTTCAAACTTTCCCAGCATCAGAGTGTTTTCTAATGAGTCAGTTCCTTGCATTAGGTGGCCAAAGTACTGGAGTTTCAGCTTCAACATCAGTCCCTCCAATGAGTATTCAGGACTGATTTCTTTTAGGATGACTGGTTGGATCTCCTTGCAGTCCCAGGGACTCTCAAGAGTCTTCTCCAACATCACAGTCCAAAAGCATCAATTGTTTGGTGCTCAGCTTTCTTTATAGTCCAATTCTCACATCCATACATGACTACTGAAAAAACCATAGCTTTGACTAGACGGACCTTTGTTGGCAAAGTAATGTCTCTGCTTTCTAATATGCTGTCTAGGTTGGTCATAACTTTTCTTCCAAGGAGCAAGCATCTTTTAATTTCAAGGCTGCAGTCACCATCTGCTGTGCTTTTGGAGTCCAAGAAAATAAAGTCTCTCATTGTTTCCGTTGTTTAATATTATAATGTTAATATCTAGTGTTATAAAGAGGGCCAATAGCTTCTTTTTGAGAAACAAAAGCTACGATGTTAAGCACTTACTATGTGCCAGGAGTAAAGGCCTTGCATACATGATCTCATTTAGTCCTCACAGCAATCCTATGAAGTAGGTAATGTTTCTCCATTTTAAAGTCGGGTATGTGAGGCTCAGCGATGTTAACTAACTTACCCAAGGTAACACAGTAAGTCTTTACCATCAGAATTTTACCATCAGGAGACTAGCTCTAGGATTCTGTATCCTTATCTCTGTGCTAAAAGGCGTTTCAAGTAGCACATGCAAGACACACATACCCCCAAGTGGTAGATGTGGATCTCTAAGAGGGAGACACCAGTTTCACCCTTTGGGCTCCATACACAGGGCTGGCTGTAGAAGGAGACCCCCAAGCAAGTAGACCACTCCAGCTGGGGGTGATTGTGGACAGAAGTGGGAACTTGGATGCTTGGGGGTAGGATGCTGTGGGGGTATCTGGCTTCCCAATTGGGAAGACTAGGCTGGGGACAAGAGTGACAGACCAAATCTGAATTTCAGAAACACCCAGAGTAGCAGTCACCAACCTCATCACGTCCTTGTGCCTGCGAGGCAGCTACAGGTGCAGAGAGGTGCTGAGGCTTGCCTAAGGTCACACAGCTCGCTAGAGCGCAGGTGCAGTATAGAACCCTGGTCTTCAGGCTCCAGTTCGGTGCTCTTGCTGCCACTCCACTCCCACTGGGCCCTCAGGTTCAGTGCACAGCAGTCAGAGGGAAGCCACATCTTTGTGAGTGAAGCCATTGTCTGCAGGGTGGTTCTCAGTGTTGCCCAGAGACGTGCAGAAGTGCCAGTCTTCAAGTCTCACCCAGGACTGACTGGGGACTGAGATCCAGCAAAATGGGACTTTGCAAACCCTCTAGGTGACCCTGATACACACTCAAGTGTGAAAACCACCGGCCCAGACAGAAAGGCAAAGTGCCGAATGCTGCAGCCATACACATGCATCCGGATCATCGACTCGCACAGCACAAAGAAGGGTCGTCTTCCTAGAGAAGGAAGGAACACAGCTCTCAAGCCACACCTGCAGAGCAAGGTCACCTTCAAATACATGTAGTGTTTAAACATGCACAGACGGGGAGGAGGAGTGCAGCCAGCACTTGCTCATCCACAGGGGCATCAGAGCTAGTGTAGTTTTGCCAACTCAGCAATTCCCCAGAGATGTGCCAGTTCTGCTGCTTGTTGCCTGGGAGGTGCATCCCTGCCCTCTGGGAAATTGCCATGCAGGATCATAGAACCTCTGATCTGGGAGGAACCTTAGAGAGTACCTACCTCATTGCCCACCCCTACTGCATCACTGGTGATGCCTCTGACTCCTTCTCCAGAGGAACCTGGCAGGCTACAGTCCATGGGGTGGCAAAGAGTCAGACAGGACTTAGCCCTGGGCACAATCATTTTTAGGAACAGTGGCAGGCCGCACAGAACACCAGTGGCTCCTAGTTTGTGGCCTCTGGCTTAATATCTTTCTTTCCCACTTGGCTCTCTGCTCCACAGGGGCACACACCCCTGGGTCTGCTCTGCTCACCACAGTGTCTGGATTCCACAAATGGAAAAATAAAAATAGAAGATGGACCCACCCTCCCAGGAGAACACCAGGTTCAGAAAGAATACACTGGCATGGAGATGGCACTCTGTCACTCCTCGCCTCTTTTTCAATTGCCCACTGGAAATGTCCCCATGTCCCTTTAAGCCCTACTCCCGGTTGACCCCTGCAGGCCTCCTTACCCTCTGCTCTGAAGTCATCCCATGGCCACATGGGTTCTGGTGGGGGCGGGGCCCTCTGTGACGTCACCAAGGGCCCAGCCCTGCCTGGTCCTCAGTCTCCAGGTGCCAGTGCAGACCAGCCCACCAGGAGCCTCTTTGTCTAAGCTCACAATGTGGTGTTTTTTATGGTTATTTCTTTGGTTCTTTTTTTGGCCTACATTTGTCGCGTTTGTCTTTGTCTATGTGTTTTATGTTCTGAGAGATGAAACCGAAGAAGTCACAGTGATGGTGCCCAGCGGAAGGCACTTCCGAATTCGGCAGAATCAACCAGAGCATGCCCCAGGCTGGTTTGGGAGCAAGTCGTTCTGGCTGTTAATCCTCATGTTGTTGGTGATCCTGAAGTTTCCAAGAGGCGGTGACAAAAGTAATGCGGGCACTCCTCCTGACCATCAGGGCCGTTCATCTGGCCCTCCAGGAAGAAAGAAGATACAGGCTTCCCCCTATAAAGACTCTATGTGCAGTGCCTTTAGACAGGTTGAGATGAAACTTGTGAAATTTGTGTCCAGGTTGCGGAATCTGAAACTCACTGAGGCAACCGGCGATAGACGCCAATGTCCCAATATCGACATTCCTGCTGATACACAGAATAACATTACAATACATGAGGTATGGGACACCGGAGACCCCGATGGAGTGGATTTTCACTTTGAAGAAGAAGAAGAGTAGTTGAGTGTTGACAAACTGTATCCAAACTAATAAAAGTATTTTGAAGCAAAAGGAAAAAAAGCCTCTGATATTTTTTATTCGCGCTACTGTTTTACCTTTTCCAGAATGTGGTATAATTGGTATCATGCAGTGTATAACCTTTTCCAGACTGAGCGATTTGTGTTCAATCCCTGGCTTGGAAAGATCCCCTGGAGAAGGGAAAGGCTAGCCAGTCCACTATTCTGGCCTGGAGAATTCCATGGACTGTACAGTCTATGGAGTCCCAAAGAGTCCGACACGACTGAGCAACTTTCACTTTCACAGTGTATAACCTTTCCCAGACTAGCTTCAGTTCAGTTCAGTTCAGTCGCTCAGTCGTGTCCAACTCTTTGCGACCCCATGAATCACAGCACGCCAGGCCTCCCTGTCCATCACCAAATCCCGGAGTTCAGTCAGACTCATGTCCATCAAGTCAGTGATGTCGTCCAGCCATCTCATCCTCTGTCGTCCCCTTCTCCTCCTGCCCCCAATCCCTCCCAGCATCAGAGTCTTTTCCAATGAGTCAACTCTTCGCATGAGGTGGCCAAAGTACTGGAGTTTCAGCTTTAGCATCATTCCTTCCAAAGAAATCCCAGGGCTGATCTTCAGAATGGACTGGTTGGATCTCCTTGCAGTCCATGGGACTCTCAAGAGTCTTTTCCAACACCACACTTCAAAAGCATCAATTCTTCAGCACTCAGCCTTCTTCACAGTCCAACTCTCACATCCATACAGACTAGCTTATTATACTTAATAACATCATTAAATTTCATACATTTCTTGTTGTGATTTGATAGCCCATTTCTTTTTATTCTTGAATAATATTCTGTTATATTGATGCACCGTAGTTTGTTTATCCATTCAGCTAGTAAAGGACATTTTGGTTGCCTCCAATTTGTATGTGTGTCTGTGTGTGTGAGAGGAGGTATGAATTAAACTGTTATAAAAAATTCATGTGCATGTTTTCGTGTGGGCATTAGCTTTCAAATCATTTGAAATCTAAGAGCAAATCATTTTCAAATCATTTGAAATCTATCTAGGAGCAAAATTGCTAGATCATAGGGATGGGGTAGCCTGGTGGGCTGCCGTCCATGGGGTCACACAGAGTCGGACACAACTGAAGCAACTTAGCAGCAGCAGCAGCAGCAGCAGGGTATGACAGTGTTTAGCTATGTAAGACATTGCTTCCAAAATGACTCTACCATTTTGCATCCCCATTAACAATGAATGCGAATTCCTGTTGTTCAGCTGAATAATAGCGAGGCTGGCCCATCACCCATCGAACTACAGAGTAGTACCCCACTCAAGGTGCCCCTTTAATTGCCTGACAATGCTGATCCACAGAGTAGGACCCCAGCGGGGGGGACCCTCTATGTGCCTGACATTCAGATCTACAAAGTAGGGCCCCACCCAGGGTGTCCCTTTAAGTGTCTGACATGCCGACCCACAGAGTAGGACTCCAGCGGGGGCGGGAGGGGGTCCTCTATGTGCCTGACACTGAACAATAGAGAAGGACCCCAGACAAGGGAAGCCTCTAAGTGCCTGAACCAGCAGAGCTATGGAGAAAGACTAGCAAAAGAGGCCTTCTGATTGCTAGCTACCAGAGGCTCAAAAAACAAACAAACAAGCAAAGAAAACAAACTCTGATAGGGCCATAACTCCTGTGGCTGAGGCAGTCCGTGTCCCTGCACATTTGGTGCCATCAGGGTCCCCATGACCCAAGCAGCTGCATCACCTTCATGCTCAACCCTCACTGGGGCAGAGCTTCCACAGGCTCTGCATCTATGCACACGGTGTCACTTCTGTTGTGTCCACCTCTTTGAGACCCTGTGGACTGTGGCCTGCCACGTTCCTCTGTCAGTAGGGTTCTCCAGGCAAGAATACTGGAGTGTATTGTCCTGGTCTTCCATAACCTTCTAGAGTACTATATCTCCTGCTGCCCTAGCTGCCAACTCCCCTGAGTATCTGGTGATTCCAGAAACCCTGCAACCCAAGCAGCTGCACCACCTCCATACCTGGCCCTCACTGGGGCAGACCCAAGTCCTCCAGGGCAGCCTCAGGAATAAAGCCCAGTGGATGACCTACCTGCAGAGGTGGAAATAAAACCACAATTGAAACCCAGGGGTAGTGTGGCTAAGGAAGACCCAAAACCATCCCACCAGCTGTACAAGCTGCAGATTAAATCCACACAATCAACTAGGCAGATCCTGTGTCTACAGAATATATAAAAGGACACTGAGAGCTCCCACATAAGAAAATGTGCTAGTTCTGACAGCTGTGGACATTGGAAGCAAGCAGACATGGGAGTAGGACCAGATTAGAGTCTAAGCTGCCCTCATAGCACGTCCAGAGACCAACACAGTGTTGGAGGGCAACCTACGGAGGTGAGGTGAACTGTGACTCCCAGCAAAGGAAAGGACACTGACAGCAGTGACTCAAGAAAAACATTTATTATTCTTATATTTTGACTTGTTCTGTAGTTTCTTTTGAATTTTTTCTTTTCTTTTTCTTTTCTTTTTTTCCATTTCTGTTTTCCATTTTTCCCCACTCTGTTATAGTTGTCGGTTTTATTAGCACTATGAAATCTAATTAAGCTTTTGACTATTTTTTTTTCAATCACACTTTTTATTGCTGTTATAAACCTCTGCATCTACATTGGCCTTTTGCAGTTCTGTGGAGTTTTCCTTTCCTTTTTTTCTTTCATTTTTTTTAGTTTTTAAAAACCTATTATTATTTCTTCTACATTTATTCCTTTGTTTGCTTTTCCTACTGTTCTTTTCCTCTTGCAGTTAATCTTTAACATATATATATATATATATATCTTCTTTATTTACCTTTATTTAACTTTGCATTTCTATTCTTTCTATCTTTCCTCTCTTTTTCTCACCATATTCGTTAGTTCTGTTTTCATTGCTTTATTCCCCAGTTGGCACCTTGCTTTAGTTTTGTTTTCCAGTTTATGCTTTAGTTAGTTTTGTTCTTAACTGGTGGATATCATTTTTGGTTTCCTTTGTTCACCAGGTCAATCTATTGTACTTTATTTTTGTTGGACTGTTTTGATTTTGCTTGTGGGTGTATATGTATATATTTCATTATTTTAATGATTATTTGCCTGATTTTGTAACTGCCATTTGTCTGCTGTTCATCTTTCATTTCTCATTTTTGGGTATTTGTTTTAATCTCTTTTAAAGCCATAAGAAACTACCTGTGGAATCTCCATTTCTGGCCAGAGATCAAGCCCTGACCTTTGGAGTGGGAGCACTGACTCCAAGACCCTAGACTACCAGAGAACTCCTAACCCTAGGGAGTATCAACTAGTGAGAATTCCCACAAATGAAACCACTTGAGTACAAGACCCAGCATCCCCCAAATGCCAGTAGCACTCTGCACAGGACACCTCATCCAAACAACAAATAAGACAAAAATACAAACCCAATCATCAGCAGACATGATTACCACCTCACTCAACCTTGCCCAACAGAGAAAAAAAAATACTCAGCACAAATCTTTCCCTAAACAAAGCTTACACATACCACTGGACCAACCTTAGGAGGGCAGAAACCAAAAAGTAGAAAGAACTGAACCCTGAAGCCTGGGAAAAGGAAACCTCAATCACAATAAGTTTAAAAAAAAAATAATGAGAAGGCAGAGAAATATGGCACAAATGAAGGAACAAACTGAAAACACTAAAGTCCAAATAAATGAAGAAGAAATAGGCAAACTACCTGAAAAAGAATTCAGAATAATGATAGTAAAGATGATCAAAAACCGTGAAAACAGGATGGAGAAAATGCAAGAATCAATTAACAAAGACCTAGAAGAATTAAAGAACAAACATACAGAGAACAACACCATCACTGAAATTAAAAATACTTTAGATATTCAGATATTCAATAGCAGAATATCTGAAGCAGAAGAATGGATCAGTGAGCTGGAAGATAAAATGGTAGAGATAACTGCTGAAGAACAGAATAAAGTAAAAAGAATGAAAATAACTGAGGATAGTCTCAGAGATCTCTGGGACAATATTAAATGCACCAACATTTTGAAAATTTTCCCAACATGGAAAAGGAAATAGTCAAGTGATAAAGAACAATCTCAAATTGAGTCTATCTGGACTACATTCCCTGTGCCATGGTAAGAGGAGAGTGAAAAAGTTGGCTTAAAACTCAACATTCAGAAAACTAAGATCATTGCATCTGCTCCCATCACTTCATGGCAAATAGATGGGGAAACAGTGGAAACAGTGTCAGATTTCATTTTGGGGAACTCCAAAATCACTGCAAATGGTGACTGCTGCCATGAAATTAAAAGACGCTTGCTCCTTGGAAGGAAAGTTATGACCAACCTAGACAGCATATTAAAAAGCAGAGACATTACTTTGCCAACAAAGGTCCATCTAGTCAAGGCTATGTATGGTAGTCATGTATGGATGTGAGAGTTGGACTATAAAGAAAGCTGAGTGCCGAAGAATTGATGCTTTTGAAGTGTGGTGTTGGAGAAGACTCTTGAGAGTCCCTTGGACTGCAAGGAGATCTAACCAGTCCATCCTAAAGGAAATCAGCCCTGAATATTCATTGGAAGGACTGATGCTGAAGCTGAAACTCGAATCCTTTGGTCACCTGATGCGAAGAGCTGACTCATTAGAAAAGACCCTGATGCTGGGAAAGATTGAAGGCAGGAGGAGAAGGGGATGACAGAGGATGAAATGGTTAGATGGCATCACGGACTCAATGGACATGAGTTTGAGTAAACTCCGGGAGTTGGTGATGGACAGGGAGGCCTGGTGTGCTGCAGTCCATGAGGTCGCAAAGAGTCAGACATGACTGAGTGACTGAACTGAACTAAGTTGAAGGCTATCCACAATTAGACATTTTTTGCCATGATGAACAATATAATTTTGCCAATTCTCTCGCCACTCTCTAGTTCCTTCTGTGATGGTCTAGGCAAAGTCCATCTTCCTTCAAATCACCAAAGACATCAAGTCTGACATTTTGGGACATGGCAATTCTTCTTTGAAACCCATTTTCACAAAGAAAAAAAAATGTTTCATGCGTTATGAAACAAAATAAGAAGCTTACTTACAATTAGTTCCCCAGTGACTGCATCAAACCCCACATGAATCGTATGTTCAAAGTCTGAAGGAAGAGAAAGATTGCTATAATCTCTTCAAAGATTTTCTCATACCCTTTCTTTTTCTCTTTTTCTGGGACCCCTATAATTCGAATGTTGGTAGTGCTGGGTCTTCTTTGCTACATGTGGGCTTTCTCTAGTTGCAGCAAGCAGGGGCCACTGTTTATTGCGGTGCACGTGCTTTTCATTATAATTTCCTCCCTTGTTGCAGATCATAGGCTCTAGGTGTGTAGGCTCAGTAGTTGTGGCGCACAAGCTTATTTGCTCTGTGGCAAGTAGAATCTTCCCAGACCAGGGATCGAACCCACATCTCCTGCATTGGCAGGCAGATTCTTATCTACTGGACCACCAGAGAAGTCCCTAAAATTTTTAAATATTTTAACAAATATTTTTCACAATGACTGTGTGCCAGGCACCTTTCTTAGCCCTTTACATATAATAAATCATTTTATCTTTACCACAACTCTCTGACAGAAGTAATGTTTGAATTTCCATTTTAGAGGTGAGGAAACTGAGGCACAGAGAGGTAAAATCAATCACCTGAGGTTCAACAGCTAGGAAGAGACAGAATCAGAATTCAGACCCAAGAAGCCTGGCTCCACATTCTGAGGGCTTATTCACTATTCTGTGCTACTCTTGTGACAATACCGTTGGCTTCCCTTTTAAGTTCTAGTCCACAGCGCCCCCTTGTGTTTTATTTATTCCCAACCGTTCTGAATAATTGTCCTGCCTATCCCCACCGAGACTCCGTCCAAGCGAAGAACTGGTAGTCCCGCTTCGTCCAGGAGAACTGGTAGTCCCTCCCCTCCACCAGGTGTAGCCAAGCTCCCAGGATGGTGATGGGCTGAACTGGCAATCATATCTGGCCATTATTTTCCTGGCAGTAAAACTGTCGACTAAAAAAACATAGTCACAACCTGAAAGTAGAGTTATTTTATTTGGTGGGAATGTTTAGGACTCCGAGCCTGGGAGACAGCATCTGACAAAACTGCTCAGAGGAGTTTGCAGGAGGGGAAGTCAGGCTATATACAAGTTTGCAACAAGGGGAGCAGGCAGTCTGATCTTCAAAGATCAGGTATCTGGTGAAGGAATTTAGGGTTCTGTGTGTGGGAAGATGCAAGCCTCTGGGCTCGCTGAATTCGCTCCTTTCATATGCACCGCAGCCTTCTGGGCAATCCTGTTTCCTTGTTCACCTTGCTTCTTGCATTCCCCCAGCTCCTCAGCAATCACGGTGGGGGGCGGCAGCATCCTGTGGATTGCAGTATTGGGAACCCTCATGCACATTTGGAGGCCAGAAATCGCTGATGGCTGTGACATTTCTTGCTGATTAATATGGCAGGAGGTATTTTCACTTTACAGTCGGATCAGCGGTAAAGAATCCGCCTGCAAACAGGAGCCTCAGGAGACACAAGTTCTATTCCTGGGTTGGGAAGATCCCCTGGAGAAGGAAATGGCAACCCACTCCAGTATTCTTGCCTGGAGAATCCCCGTGGACAGAGGAGCCTGGCAGGATACAGTCCATAGGGTCACAAAAGAGTCGGATAGGACTAAAGGGACTTAGCACGCACGGGGAAGAAGGAGAGACAGCAGATACAAGAGGAATTTCCAAGGAAAAATCAGCAGTATTGTGAAGCATGAGGAAGTAGAGGCTCCTTCAAGGATCATCTTCTGGCCTGAGTGACTGGGCAGGTGAATGGTGTTGCCACTCACTGAGATGCGGGTACAGAAGGAAGAGCAGGTGGGCAGGGAAGGTAGTTATAACAGCAGGCATCCATGGCACATGCATCATGGGGGGAGCAGGCAGACACTGATCACTGTGCTCACTTTACTGAGGAGGGAATGTGAGGTTCTGAGACCTGAAGAAACTTTCCCAAAGTCACAGAGTGAGTAGCAGGGTCGGATTTGAACCCAGGTCCTTCTGACTGCATGTCTGGGCTTTTAACTGGTTGGATGGAAGGCAATCAGCCTATGCTCAGACCCCCTTCCCTTGTTCTGCCTGCTATTTCAGCCCTGATTATTGTCTGTCTTCATGCCTCCTGATTTGCTGGCCTTTCTAGAACTTTAATTTTGGCTTGGGCTCTGACCCTGGCTGCCAACCATTCCATGACTCTCAGCCTTTCTTTAATCTTCAGTGTTTAGATAACTGCCTTCTCACCACCCCATCCCTCTCAAGGCCACACTCTACCCTCTTCCCGTGCATGCTTCACCCAGACACATGACTCAACTGACTCTACAGCGTATGAGACCCTTTTCCATTTCCCATCCAACACTGAGTCTCCATCCCCAGATTCCTGTCTTCTAGTCTCTGTTATGCCCAGAGTCCAAGTCCCCAGAACTGAGAGAATCAGACATCCACAGCAATGCAAAAGCATAAAGGGGTTTATTGCTAACTCGAGTTAGGGCCCAGGTCTGATCCAGCACAGTGGAATCCGACAAGAGCCCCGAGCTCTGAATCACATCTACTTTTATACAGATGGTTTTTTGTTCCTGTAACAGCATAGTTGATTGGTTAAACCATATGCACGTGGCAGGACTTTTAACCTCGCATCCCTATCTGGATTGGCTCAGGTCTGGCGTGGGTGGGGGTCTACGGGGATTTTTTCTGATTGGTCGAGCTACACTGCCTGCAACAGTGCATCAGCTTTCCTAGAGACTAAACCTCAGGCCTAGCCTGCCCCTTAGAGCCTGTCCTGGCTTCAGTTTGGTCCTAACATTCCCCCCTGTCTTCAGCTACATAGAGGAATCTTCCTCTTTATTTTGGGGGCAGGGCCTGATACTGTTGCCTCAGTACCATCATTTGGACGGTATTGACACGGTCTTTTACAAAGGCAACAAGCTTATTTATTATGCATGGACCAAAAGTAAGTATTAATAGTAGCACTATTAGAGGGCCCACCAGGGTGGAAATTAGCATTGTTAACCACAGGGACTGTTGGAACCAGGACTCAAATTAATTTTGAGAGTGATTCATTCCGTCACCAGCAAGCTAAATCCATCTTTTTTATTTCATTGGTCCATACTCCACCATCATCATCCTCCTAGTAATGGCTTTTTCATTATCAACAACCAGCAATCACTAACACTCTCTCAGATCAACCTGCTAACTATCATTCCAGCCGCAGTGGATGATCTCACAGCTGATCATCCAGTATCTTGAACTCCGACGTGGACTATTTCGGCATCTGATGAAAAAACCGCAAAAGAATCCTGACTATATACCAGTGAACGGACCTTACCAGTCTGAACAGTCTATTGCAGGCATGTTTTACATTGGATACACAATACATTCTTCTGGGCGAGCATACCTTATGTTGCGTAAAGCCAAGATACGTTAACGAGAGCTGTAAGGGTACCGTAAGCGTGGGGGAAATTGACGCCCGGGAAGGACATCAGCTTCCATTGTTGAGACTTTTAGTGCTGCGAGACTCACATGGGTTGGCCGCGTAGTGGGGCGTCAGTGGTCGATATCAATGCACGAACGCCACCACGAATGTCTCTAGGCCACCACACCTATTTATGGAGTCTGTCACATGACCTTCTTATAACGTCTCACCCTACTACTGGAGGGAAAACCCTGAATTCTCGCCTGGAAAATCGAGGACTAGCATGTGTCCACCCACATATCTATTTCCTTTCCTGTAAACAACTTGCTCAACGACAAGTATTAATACTTTGAATGCACACAGTAAACAGTAACTGGTGGAAACTTATCGGCCTGTCCATTATTTGGGTTCGATCAATATAAGGCATCTAGACATAATTACATTTTAGCCAATCCAATATGTATATGTGGTGCTGGAACAGCAAACAGTCAATACATTTGTTTTTGGATAGAAACTTGCTCAGCAACAGTATCGCAATGGTTTATTAACCTAAGCACCATTGAGCAAGCTCTGTTGGCGCTTTCCTTACACCCATTTTTCAATAAGATCACAGACGTCCTATAACCAGGTCAAATAACACAAGTCAATTTGACACTAAGTTTCTTAATCAATCATTTAGCTAAGTAAGTCCCTTGCTCAAAATATGTGCTTTAGTACACCCTAATCTGAATTTAAGACGTGTAATGCATAAGGAGGAGACATTAGAATTATTCAACTAATTGTGCGGATAAGGTAATAGGAACGACACCTCTTTCTTAATGTTAAGCGCAAGAATGTCAACATGACCTTTTCCACTCCTGTGGCCCACTGATGATGTGTGCTATTTTAATGAACCACAAATTGCTTGGCATAGACGAGAACTTGAGGCTTCGAGAAGCATCTGCTTTACCAATCACGCCTTCAAGCACAAAGCACGATGCCATCTCTAGTCCGCACCATGCGAATATGAAAGTGTTGAACCTAGCGTCGTGCAACTGCCATGGAATATCCATCACCCTTCACTCAGATATACAATGTCTTATATGCGATCCATCTCTATTAGAAGACAAAACATGCTGTCACCCTGCTATCTGATATCAGGTCTCCACCTGAACCATCATCAATCCATTCCAAGCATTTCATGGCTCTAGGATGCAAGACACCTCCACAGCTCTCAAACTGTTACGAATTCCGTATGTCTTAAATGCTGGGTATACTAAAGATCAATTGGAACACAAGATAGGAAATAAAACCCCCCCGAAATTTTAGTTAGAAACAACTGATCTCCTAGCTAACTGATATATATGTGGTTAGAGTTCTAAGGCTAGTGCCCCAACAGTCAGAGCCATCTTAATAGTTCTTCGGCTTCTGTTAGTTCCGCATGCAAACTCCCATTTTACTCTATTTCTGTCTTTAATCTGAGGCCCATAGTTGCTATAATATATGCTTTCCCTGGGGTGTTCTCCAATTTCTTGAAGTAGATTCTTATGTCTTTCCCAGTTTTCCGGTTCGTCTTCCTCTAAAGTTGCGTTTTAGCGTATGAAGGGCGCGAAGGTGAGTCATAGCTAAAGTTATATAGAGCGGTAGGGTGGTTTGTTGTTACAGAACAAAGGCTTATAGTATGGCTCGGACGCGGCAGACGATGCACTAAAAGACAATCCCTATAAAGGATATTGAGTTTATACTAATGTGTCAGAAAACCTCTTACCCAATATTGCTCAATTGCATTAATCAGCACTAAATTCTTAGATATTAACCACTCCCAGGTGAATAATTCTCCCAAAAGCCCTGGTAAGAACTCCAGCAGAATCTGATACGAATAGACTTTTTTGTACAAAATTTATTTCTAACTTCCCTACAGCCTTCCAAGAAAATACTGCTCACAGGGCGCGTAAGCAATGAATTATGCTAAGGGCGGTTTCTGACTGTTGATTCCTTATCCCTACCTTGATTGTGTAGCTCCCTTGCCTTGATTAAACTAGGCATACTTAGGTACATATAGAATTTTACATATGAGTTAAGGACTAGATACATAAATTAACAATGATTGACGAATCAACCTAATGACATCTGTAAATGCGAACTATACTTTTAAAAAAATAAACGGATGAGCGGAGCAGCTGCGGGGACGCCCGTGAAGATGTTAATAGTCTGGGAGCTGCTCGCGTATAGGCAGAGCCTTAGCAGACCTAGGCAGCGTCCCTAAAGCTCCCTGTCCCGCCCCAAAACTCGAAGAATTACACTACATGTCTATACACACATATTAGGTCCTCCCGGGTAACAAATTCTCGGCTCTATCGCAACATTCATTAACGAGACTCACCTGATTGTTCGTAAATCCATATGCTTATCTATAAAAAGATTTCAAGGAAATAAACATCTAATGGTGATCATGCACCACAAATGGTAAGATGGTCTTCGATGAATTTGATTATCACTGAGAATTATCATCCAACTATCTTGGTGCAGACAAGTAGACAACCGTACTTCCAATATCACTTTATAATATATTTTATTATTCAAACTGCAGCACAATAAAAGGAAGGCATCAGCCATTTTGGTCTGATCCTTCTCAACCCCATCCTTTGTCTCTCTCGTTATTTTGTCTTAGTGGAGAGGAGACCTCCGTTTCGCCCACCTATACCTGATGCAGGTTGCTGATCCTATGCATTCTAGAAGTCGAAGGACCGCGGCCTAACTTATTCATACTTTACTAAGGAAACCCAGCTGGCTAGTATGGACCGTATTTTCCACCTGTCTTACACAAATTTTACTGACTGGTTTCTTAACACGCTCATGTGGTGAGGTCCTTAATGAATAGCATTGACACTATATAACCAAGAGTAAACCCAACTTTAATGACAGAGAAATTTCGTTAAGAAAGAGCTTAAACTAGGAAATGTCAACTCTAAGAATAGAGATCAAGGAAAAACAATGAGCGAGAATGGGAGATCTGATAAAAGATACTTTTCCTGACCAGAGAACAATAGCGTAGTAAGAGGTGGGTCCAGAAGATTTTAGATTACTGTTTCATGGCCAAGTCCAATAACAGCAGATTGAGTGGCGTTTACCTGAGATGGACACTCTCAGCACCATGGATAAAATGGTCATAGAAGTGCCACCTCATAATCATGCGTCAAGTTTATGAACAAAAAGGGCTCTGCCAACTGAAGACTGACCACTCGCCTCAGCATCTACAAAGACTAAAATGGCCGCTGCAACTGCTGACTTTCAATGCCCCTGAAAGGAGTTCACGCGTGAAAATCAGAAGTGGAGGCACTCTGTGCTTTGGGCGAAAACTGGCAAAACAGGCATCAGATAGTAGATCTTTTCAGGAAAGATTTTATGAGTCCCAATTCTTGCATCTTCTATATCTAGAAAAAGACTGACATCATTAATGGTAAAATCTGCTTTGGCTATTAAAAAATAGTTTACAATTAAAAGTCAAAATAGAGTAGCTACGGTTCAGATATTCTGGAAAAATAACTAGGTGATGCTAATGGGTTGTATTTTCAGATTAGAAGCTTGTATTGCTCCAAGCTGGGCAGTCCTATGCCCCATTTTGACAGGAAGTATCACAGTCATTGTTCCTAGTTCCTAAAATTAAAACTGAGCGGGACTCTGTGGGCTCTGGAGTACAGATCTGCTCTGTGTTCTCCATTTCTTATCTGTACGGATATAGACTTTGTGTTCAGCCTCCTTGACCTTCCCTGAATTCCAAAGCATGGATTCAAGCAATTGCTAATCAGGGAAGGGAGGGGATACAAAAACAAGAAACATCAAATGTTGGTACAGCCTCCAGACAGAGTCCTGGTTCGCTACTCAAAGAAAATATGCATAAACAATGTCTTTGAGCCGCCACCCAGGTGGAAAATGGTAACTCAGACTAAACACAAGATTCTTGGAGCACTGCTCTGTTGTCTCAACCAACAAACCAATCAGAAGGGTCACTAACCCTGTAACCCTCATCCCAAATGTTGCCTTCTGTTTCCGGGGACCAGAGATGACCAATCCTGTTAGTATCCTGTTTGGCCCTTGTCTATTTCATCTCTGAGAGGGGCCAACTAAATTGCTGCAACTACAAGGGTAAAAGCTGGTTCATATGTGGAAAACCCCAACTTAGATCAGGTAGAGAGACTTCTGCTCTGCTAGGCAGGCTATGCCCATGCATAGCAGGAAGAAGTTACGAGAAAAGAGACCTCACGCCCCAATTCCCAAAAGTATCTTGAGTATGAAGTCTCTCAGGGGCCTATGTGCTGTGTTAGGGGAAAAAGTTGTTTTTATGTGAATCACTCAGGGGTAATCAGGGAGCCCTGGCCAAGATAAGAAAAGGGCTAAATCAAAAAAAAAAAAAAAGTA
>NW_017211725.1:0-17404 GCF_001704415.2 Capra hircus
CTCAGAGGACCAAAGTTGCAGAGGCAGGTCGGTGTATTTTCCTTCACTTTTGCGATCCTTGCCAAAGACATTCCTTGCTGATAGATGATTCAGCAAGGGCCTTTGAGACTGTTGTTTTCTTTCCTAGGTTCAAAGAATTCCTTCAGTTCCTAGTATAGATATCCTAGAAATTATGTGACATCCATGAAAATCTGATATGTCCTGGTCAAATGCTGTCAGTTATAAAACTCTAGTTATCATATTAAAGCATTTCAAGTCGCAGCAGTGACCAGATTACTTTGTCAATTTCTATTTAATCAGGTTTTAACCATGTCCTCTATGGTTTCACACTGATGCCTTTGCAGAAATACTGCTACTTCAAGATATATGGAATATACTTTTTTAAGCTTACCAATAATTTTTTTTGTTTGTTTTGTCTTCTGGTAAGCTGGTACCAGATGGAAGTTAGTCTCCTCTCTAGGTTAAGAGAACAAAGTTTTCTTAGAATGCAATTTTTGATAACAGACTATGAGTTTCTTTACATTTCATTGATTTATAATTGTTTTCATCATCTGTTTCTTTACTTCGGTAAAGTAAATAAGCCTTATTTAAGATTTTGGTACATGTAGGATGGACTAAGGCTTCCCCACTCTTGCAAGTTCCCTTAACCCTTCAGATTCTTCTCGTGGGAACAAGATCTCACTTTCCTCCAGAGGGACAATCCAAGCTTTTTATTAGTTGATCTGCCCCTGATATCAGAGTCAATTTGAGCACGAGTTGGCCTATAATTTAGGCATGAAACTATGACTACATAAAGAAAAGTTGAGTTTTTGATTCAGGATGGCCATGATATGCCTTGCACTTCAGAGAAAATGGTTAAAATGATTTTTTTTTCTTCAAAACTGCACAGCCAGTTCTTTCAGCATATGCAATTGAAAACATCTAGTCATTAGGTCAGAGTTTCCAATCCCAAAGAAAGGCAATGACAAAGAATATTCAAGCTGCTGCACAATTGCACTCATCTCACACGCTAGTAAAGTAATGCTCAAAATTCTCCAAGTTCACATGAACTGTGAACTTCCAAATGTTCAAGAGGGATTTTAAAAATGCAGAGATTCCTTTAAAAATTGCAAATAGAAACTACCTTATGACCCAGCAATCCCACTTCTGGGCATACACACCGAGGAAACCAGAATTGAAAGAGACACATGTACCCCAATGTTCATCGCAGCACTGTTTATAATAGCCAGGACATGGAAACAACCTAGATGTCCATCAGCAGATGAATGGAATAAGAAAGCTGTGGTACATATACACAATGGAGTATTACTCAGCCGTTAAAAAGAATTCATTTGAATCAGTCTGATGAGATGGATGAAACTGGAGCCGATTATACAGAGTGAAGAAAGCCAGGAAGAAAAACACCAATACAGTATACTAACACATATATATGGAATTTAGGAAGATGGCAATGACTACCCTGTATGCAAGACAGGAAAAAAAAGACACAGATGTGTATAACGGACTTTTGGACTCAGAGGAGAGGGAGAGGGTGGGATGATTTGGAGAATGGCATGCTAGCATGTATACTATCATGTAAGAATTGAATCGCCAGTCTATGTCTGACGCAGGATACATCATGCTTGGGACAGGTGCATGGGGATGATCCAGAGAGATGTTATGGGGAGGGAGGTGGGAGGGGGGTTCATGTATGGGAATGCATATAAGAATTAAAGATTTTAAAATTTAAAAAATAAAAAACTAAACAATTAAAAATAAATAAATAAATGAATAAAAATGTCGAGAAACCAGAGATCAAATTGCCAACATCCAAGGATCATTGAAAAAGCAAGAGAGTTCCCGAAAACAAAACCATCTTTCTGCTTTATTGACTATGCCAAAGCCTTTGACTGTGTGGATCACCAATAAATTGGGAAATATTCTGAAAGAGACGGGAATACCAGACCACCTGACCTGTCTCTTGAGAAACCTGTATGCAGGTCAGGAAGCAACAGTTAGAACAAGACATGGAACAACAGACTGGTTCCAAAAAGGAAAAGGAGTATGTCAAGGCTGTATATTGTCACCATGTTTATTTAACTTATATGAAGAGTACATCATGAAAAATGCTGGGATGGAAGATACGTGAGCTGGAATCAAGATTGCTGGGAGAAATATCAATAAACTTAGATATGCAGATGACATCACAACTATGGCAGAAAGTGAAGAGGAACAGGTATGTCGGGGAACTTCTTGAGTTGCAGCAAGGGTGTGAAGGACTCTTTCGAAGTTCCAGAGGTTAGGAGTGGTTTGCCTCGAGATGCCTCAGCGGAAATGGGCCTCATTGCGCCTGGAGGGGAGAATCTCCTGGATTTTTCGAGCTGTGGCAGGTGCTCTCGAGTTACGACGGGGTCCACAGAGATCCGCTCTGGTGGACTCAGGAAAGGCCAGTCGCCAGGCGAGTTGCTAGGGGGCATCTAGGGGTCCTTCCCAGTCGATGCCGGAGCCTAAGACCTTGTGTGGAGTCGGGCAGAACCTGAGGATTCCTGTCCACAGCTGACATGTATCTTGGGGTAATTCTGGGAGTCTCGAAAGGGGAGTCAGTCTTCGTCTTCATTGGGGGCATGCACGTGCGCTTACCTCCCAAGCTGTAGCAGAAGCGTCAAACTTCCTGTAGCGTGTACAAGGGATCTGAGGCATTCCCTCGAGGCTTTCCCTCGAGGCTTCACACGAAGCTTTCCCACAAGGCTGTCCCAAGAGCCTCCGCGGTGTGAGTCAATCATCGGCGTGAACGTCGAGGCAGTGCAGGAACACAGGATCCTCTGGAATGGACTGAGACATCTGGGGACTCTTGGAATGGTGGACTACCCTGGAGTTCCTCTCGCCTTTCCTGTTGAAAGCGCCTCATCTGGAGATGTGATGGGAACACTGGGAATTCTCTCCTGACAAAGTAGGGAAAGGATCCCTAATCTCCAGCTATGAGGCGGAACCGGGGCTCCTCTGGATGTGGGCGGGAACCTCGTGCTTCCTCTCGAGTGGAGACGGGTATGTCGGGGAACTTCTTGAGTTGCAACAAGGGTGTGAAGGACCCTTTGGAAGTTCCAGAGGTTAGGTGTGATTAGCCTCGAAACGCCTCAGCGGAAATGGGCCTCATCTCGCCTGGAGGGGAGAACCTCCTGGATTTCTCGACTTGTGGCACGTGCTCTCGAGTTACGACGGGACGTCAGGGACCCGCTCTGGTGGCCTCAGGAAAGGCCAGTCACATTGCAAGGTTTTAGGGGGCCACTCGGGATTCCTCTCAGGTCGATGCCGGGGCCTAAGACCTTGTGTGGAGTTGAAGCCGGAACCTGAGGATTCCTCTCCAGTGCTGACATGGATCTTGGGTACTTCTGGAGTCTGCCCAGAGAAGTCAGTCCTCGGCTCGAAGTGGGGGCATGCACGTGCGCTTTCCTCCCGCGCGGTAGCCGCAGTGTCAGGCTTCCCGTCACGTCAGTCAAGGAATTTGTGGCTTCCCTCAAGACTTTCTCACGAGGCTTTCCCACAAGGCTGTCCCACGTGCCACAGTGGTGTGAGTAGATCCTCGGCCTGAAAGTCGAGGCAGAGCAGGGAAAACAGGTTCCTCTGGTATGGACTGAGACATCTGCGGGACTCTTGGAATGTTGGAAGGACCCTGGAGTTTCTCTTGCCTTTCCTGTGGAGGGAGCATCCTCCTGACATGCGACGGGAACGGCGGGAAGTCTTTCCCGATGAAGCAAGGAAAGGATCCCTCATCTCGAGCTACGAGGCTGAAACGGGGCTGCTCTGGATCTGGGAGGGACCCTCATGCTTCCTCTCAAGTGGAGACGGGTATGTCGGGAAACTTCTTTAGTGCAACAAGGGTGTGAAGGACCCTTTGGAAGTGCCAGAGATAAGGTGTGATTAGCCGTGAGACTCCTCCACGGAAATGGGCCTCCTCTCACATGGAGGGGAGAACCTCCTGGATTTTCTCGAGTTGCAGCAGGTGCTCTCGACTTACGACGGGCACCTACGGGACCCGCTCTGGTGGCCTCAGAAAAGGCCAGTCCCCATGCGAGTTGCTAGGGTGACTCTCGGGATTCCTCTCCCATCGATGCTGGGGCTTAAGTCCTTGTGTAGAGTCGGGGCCAGAACCTGAGGATTCCTCTCCAGTGCTGACATGGATCTTGGAGTAATTCTGGAGTCTCCACAGGGCAGTCAGTCCTGGGCTCGAGTGGGGCATGCACCGAGCGCTTTCCTCCCGAGCTGTAGCCAGCAGTGTCTCACTTCCCGGCGCGTGGATCAAGGGATCGGTGGCTTTCCCTCGAGACTTTCTCACAGGGCTGTACCTCGTGAAACCGTGGTGTGAGTCGATCCTCGGCTTGAAAGTCGAGGCAGTACAGGGAAAACAGTTTCCTCTAGAATGGACTGAGACATCTGGGGGACTCTAGGAATGGTGGCACGACCCTGGAGTTCCTCTCACCTTTCTGTAGAGAGCGCCTCCTCTTGAGATTCGTCGGGAACACCGGGAATTCTTTCCCGAAGAAGTAGGGAAAGTATCCGTCATCTCGAGCTCCATGCGGAAACGGAGCTCCTCTGGATGTTTGATGACCCTCGTGCTTCCTCTCGAGTGGAGACGGGTATGTCGGGGAACTTCTTGTGTTTCAGCTAGGGTGTGAAGGACCCTTTGGAAGTTCCAGAGCTTAAGTGTGATTAGCCTCGAGACGCCTCAGCGGAAATGGGCCTCATCTCGCCTGGAGGGCAGAACCTCCTGAATTTTCTCGAGTTGTGGCAGGTGCTCTCAACTTACGACGGGGACCTCAGGGACCCGCTCTCGTGGCCTCAGGAAAGTCCAGTCCCCATGGGAGTTGCTAGGGGCCTCTCGGGATTCCTCTCCCGTCGATGCCGGGGTCTAAGACCTTGTGTGGAGTCCGGGCCTGAACCTGAGGATTCCTCTCCAGTGCTGACAAGGAACTTCGGGTTCTACTGGAGTCTCCACAGGGGAGTCAGTCCTCGGCTCGAGATGGGGCATGCACAATCGCTTTCCTCCCGAGCTGTAGCAGCAGTGTCATGCTTCCTGTCACGTGAATCACGTTATCTGTGGCTTTCCCTCGAGGCTTTCCCACGAATTTGTTTTCCCTACACTGCCTCGAGTTTGACGCAGAGGATCTACTCCCACCACAATGGCACGAGGAACAGCCCTGTGGGAAAGCATCTTGGGAAAGCCTCGTGGGAAAGCCTCGAGAAAAAGCCACAGATCCCTTAATCCACGGGACGGGAAGCATGACACTGCTGTTACAGCTCGGGAGGAAAGCACACGTGAATAGCCCCCACTAAAGAAGAGGACTGATTCCCTTGGGGAGACTCCAGAAGTACCCCAGGATCCATGTCAGCACTGGAGAAGAATCCTCAGGTTCAGGCCCGGACTCCACACAAGGTTTTAGGCCCCGGCATCGACGGGAGAGTAAACCCGAGAGGCCCCCTAGCAACTCGCACGGTGTCTGGCCTTTCCTGAAGGCACCAGAGCGGGTCCCTGAGGTCCCGGTCGTAGGTCGAGAACAACTGCCCGCGTCTCGAGAAAATCAAGGAGGTCCTCCCCTCCAGGAGAGATGAGGCCCATTCCCACTGAGGCGTCTTGAGGCTAATCACACCTAAACTCTGAACTTCGAAAGGGTCCTTCACATCCTTGTTGCAACTCAAAAATTTCCCCGACATACCCGTCTCCACCCGAGAGGAAGCACGAGGGTCCCGCCCACATCCAAAGCAGCCCCGTTTCCACCACTTAGCTCGAGATGACGGATCGTTTCCCTGCTTGGTCTGTAAAGAATTTCCAGCGTTCCCAGCGCATCTCAAGATGAGACGCTCTCTACAGGAAAGGCGAGAGGAACTCCACGGTCGGGCCAACATTCCAAGAGTCCCCCAGATGTCTCAGTCCATTCCAGGGAAACCTGTATTAACTGCACTGCCTCGACTTTCACGCCGAGGATCGACACACTCCACGGTGGCACGTGGGATAGCCCTGTGGGAAAGCCTCGTGGGAAAGCCTCGTGGGAAAGCCACAGATTCCTTGATCCACTTGATGGAAAGCGTGACATTGCTGTTACAGCTCGGGAGGAAAGTGCACGTGCATGCCCCACTCGAGACGAGGACTGACTCCCCTGGGGAGACCTCAGAAATACCCCAATAACAATGTCAGCACTGGAGAGGAATCCTCAGGTTCCGGCACCGACTCCACACAAGGTCTTAGGCCCCGGTATCGACGGGAGAGGAATACTGAGAGGCCCCCTAGCACCTCGCATGGGGACTGGCCTTTCCTGAGGTCACCAGAGCGGGTCCCTGAGGTCTCCGTCGTAACTCGAGAGCACCTGCCGCAACTCGAGAAAATCCAGGAGGTTCTCCCCTCCAGGCGAGATGAGGCCCATTTCCGCTGAGGCGTCTCGAGGCTAATCACACCTAACCTCTGGAACTTCCAAAGGGTCCTTCACACCCTTGCTGCAAGTCAAGAAGTCCTCCGACATACCCATATCCACTCGAGAGGAAGGACGAGGGTCCCGCCCATATCCAGCGGAGCCCCGTTTCCGCCTCGTAGCTCGAGAAGAGGGATCCTTTCCCTTCGTCGTCGGGAAAGAATTCCCGGCCTTCCCGTCACATCTCAAGAGGAGGCGCTCTCAACAGGAAAGACGAGAGGAACTCCAGGGCCTTGCCAGCATTCCAAGAGTCCCCTAGATGTCTAAGTCCATTCCAGAAGAAACTGTTTTCCCTGCACTGCCTCGACGTTCACGCCGAGGATCGACTCACACCACCGTGGCACGCGGGACAGCCCTGTTGGAAAGCCTCGTGGGAAAGCCTCAATGGAAAGCGACAGATCCCTTGATCCACACGTCGGCAAGCGTGACACTGCTGCTGCAGGTCGTGAGGAAATGGCAGGTGCATGCCCCCACACGAGATGAGGACTGACTCCCCTGGTGAGACTCCAGAAGTACGGAAAGATTCATGTCAGCACTGGAGAGGCATCCTCAGGGTCTGGCCCCGACTCCACACAAGGTCTTAGGCACCGGCATCGATGGGAGAAGAACCCTAGAGGCCACCTGGTAACTCACATGGGGACTGGACTTTCCTGAGGCCACCAGAGCGGGTCCCTGAGGACCCGTCTTAACTCGAGAGCACCTGCCGCAACTGGGTAAAATCCAGGAGGTTCTCCCCTCCAGGCGGGATGAGGCCCATTTCCTCTGACGTGTCTGGAGGCTCATCACACCTAACCTCTGGAAATTAAAAAGGGTCCTTGCTGCAACTCAAGAAGTTCCCCGACATACCCGTCTCCACACGAGAGGAAGCACGAGGGTCCCGCCCACATTCAGAGGAACCCCGGTTTCCGAGATGAAGGTTCCTATCCTGCTTAGTCAGGAAAGATTTTTCGGCGTTCCCATGGCATCTCAAGAGCAAGGGTTCTCAATAGAAAAGGCGAGAGGAACTCCAGGGTCGTGCCACCATTTCAAGAGTCCCCCAGATGTCTCAGTCCATTTCAGAGGAACCCGTATTCCCAGCACTGCCTCGACTTTCACGCCGAGGATCCACTCACACCATGGTGGCATGTGGGACAGCCCTGTGAGAAAGCCTCGAGGGAAAGACACAGATCCCTTGATCCCCGCGCCAGGAAGCGTGACACATCTGCTACACTGTCCCTGAGGTCACGGTCGTATGTCGAGAGTACCTGCCGCAACTCGAGAAAATCCAGGAGGTTCTCTGCTCCAGTCGAGATGAGGCCCATTTTCTCTGCGGCGTCTCGAGAGTAATCACACCTAAACTCTGGAACTTCCAAAGTGTCCTAAACACCCTTGCTAAAACTCAAGAAGTTCCCCGACATACCCGTCTCCACTCCAGAGGAAGCACGAGGGTCCGGCCTCCTCCAGAGGAGCTCCGTTTCCGCCTCCAAGCTCGAGATGAGGGATCCTTCCCTGCTTCCTCGGGAAAGAATTCCCGACGTTTCGACGCATCTCAAGAGGAGGCGCGCTGCACAGGAAAGGCGAGAGGAACTCATGGGTCTTGCCACCATTCCAAGAGTCCCCCAGATGTCTCAGTCCATTCCAGAGGATCCTGTTTTCCCTGCACTGCTTCGACTTTCACGCCGAGGATAGACTCACACCACGGTGGCACGTGTGACAACCCTGTGGGAAAGCCTCGTGGGAAAGCCTCGAGGGAAAGCCACAGATCCCTTAATCCACGCGACGGGAAGCGTGACACTGCTGCTACAGCAGGGGAGGCAAGCGCACGTGCATGCCCCTACTCGAGACGAGAACTGACTCCCCTGGGGAGACTCCAGAAATACCCCAAGATGCATGTCAGCCCTGGAGAGGAATCCTCAGGTTCCGGCCCCGACTCCACACAAGGTCTTAGGCCCTGGCATCGACGAGAGAGGAATAGCAACAGGACCTCTAGCAACTCGCATGGGGACTGGCCTTTCCTGAGGTCACCAGAGCAGGTCCATGAGGTCCCAGTCGTAAGTCGAGAGCACCTGCCGCAACTCGGTAAAATCCAGGAGGTTCTCCCCTGCAGGTGAGTTGAGGCCCGTTTCCACTGAGGTGTCTCGAGGCTAATCACACGTGAACTCTGGAAATTCTAAAGAGTCTTTCACAGTCATGCTGCAACTCAAGAAGTTCCCCGACATACCCGTATCCACTCAAGAGGAAGCACGAGGGTCCCGGCCACATCCAGAGGAGCTCCGTTTCGGCTCGTAGCTCGAGATGAGGGATCCTTTCCCTACTTGTTCGGGAAAGAATTCCCGGTATTCCCATCGCGTCTCAAGAGGAGGTGCTCTCCAAAGGAAAGGGGAGAGGAACTGCAGGGTCGTGTCACCATTCCAAGACTCCCCCAGATGTCTCAGTCCATTCCACAGGAACCTGTTTTCCCTGCACTGCCTCGGCTTTCACGCCGAGGATCGACTCAAACCACCGTGACACGTGGGACAGCCCTGTGGGAGAGCCTCGTGGGAAAGACTCGAGGGAAAGTCACAGATCCCTTGGTCCACGCAAGCATAAGCGTGACACTGCTACAACAGCTGGGGAGGAAAGCGCACATGCATGCCCCCACTCGAGACGGGGACTGACTCCCCTGGGGAGACTCCAGAACTACCCCAAGATCCATGTCGGCACTGGAGAGGAATCCGCAGGTTCCGGCACCGACTCCACACAAGGTCTTAGGCCCCGGCATAGACGGGAGAGGAATCCCGAGAGGCCCCCGAGCATACTCGCATGGGGACTGGCCTTTCCTGAGGCCACCAGAGCGGGTCCCTGAGGTCCCCGTCGTAAGTCGAGAGCACCAGCCGCAACTCGAGAAAATCCAGGAGGTTTCCCCCTCCAGGCGAGATGAGGCCCATTTCCGCTGAGGCGTCTCGAGGCTAATCACATCTAATTTTTGGAACTTCTAAAGGGTCTTTCACACCTTTGCTGCACCTCAAGAAGATCCCCGACATACCCGTCTCCACTCGAGAGGAAGCACGAGAGTCCTGCACACATCCAGAGGAGCCCCGTTTCCGCCTCCTATCTCGAGAGGAGGGATCCTTTCCTTTCGTGGTCGGCAAAGAATTCCCGGCGTTCCCGTCTCATCTCAAGAGGAGGCGCTCTCCACAGGAAAGGGGAGAGGAACTCCAGGGTCGTCCCACCATTCCCAGAGTCCCCAAGATATCTCAGTCCATTCCAGGGAAACCTGTTTTCCCTGCACTCCCTCGACTTTCAAGCCGAGGATCGACATCGACACACACCACGGTGGCACGTGGGACAGCCCTGTGGGAAAGCCTCGTGGGAAAGCCTCGTGGGAAAGCCTCGAGGGAAAGCCACAGATCCCTTGATCCACGCGAAGGGAAGCGTGGCACTGCTGCTGCAGCTCGGGAGGAAAGCACACGTGCATGCCCCCAGTCGAGACGTGGACTGACTCCCCTGGGGAGACTCCAGAAATACCCCAAGATGCATGTCAGCACTGGAGAAGAATCCTCAGTTTCCGGCACCGACTGCACACAAGGTCTTAGGCCCCGGTATCGAAGGGAGAGGAATCCCGAGAGGCCCCCGAGCAACTCGAATGGGGACTGGCCTTTCCTGAGGCCACCGGGAGCGCGTCCCAGTGTTCCCCCACCTAAGTCCAGAGCACCTGCCGCAACTTGAGAAAATCCAGGAGGTTCTCCCTTCCAGGCGAGATGAGGCCCATTTCCGCTGAAGTGTCTCAAGGCTAATCACACCTAACCTCTGGAACTTACAAAGGGTCCATCACACCCTTCCGGCAACTCAAGAAGTTCCCGGACATACCCGGCTCCACTCGAGAGGAAGCATGAGAGTCCCGCCCATATCCAGAGGAGCCCCGTTACCGCCTCCTAGCTCGAGAGGAGGGATCCTTTCCCTGCAGGGTCGGGAAAGAATTTCTGGCGTTCCCGTGGCATCTCAAGAGGTGGCGCTCTCCACATGAAAGGCGAGAGGGAATCAAGGGTCGTGCCACCATTCCCAGAGTCCCCCAGATGTCTCAATCCATTCCAGGAAAACCTGTTTTCCCTGCACTGCCTCGACGTTCAAGCCGAGGATCGACTCACACCACGGTGGCACGTGGGACAGCCCTGTGGGAAAGCCTCGAGGGAAAGCCACAGATCCCTTGATCCACGCGAAGGGAAGCGTGACACTGCTGCTACAGCTCGGGAGGAAAGCGCACGTGCATGCCCCCACTCGAGACGACGAGTGACTCCCCTGGGGAGACTCCAGAAGTACCCCTAGATCCATGTCAGCACTCGAGAGGAATCCTCAGGTTCCGGCACTGACTCACACAAGGACTCAGGCCCCGGCATCGACGGGAGAGGAATCCCGAGAGGCCCCCGAGCAACTCGCATGGGGACTGGCCTTTCCTGAGGCCACCAGAGCGGGTCCCTGAGGTCCCCCGTCGTAAGTCGAGAGCACCTGCCGCAACTCGAGAAAATCCAGTAGTTTCTCCCCTCAGGCGAGATGAGGCCCATTTCCGCTGAGGCGTCTCGAGGCTAATCTCACCTAACCTCTGGAACTTCCAAAGGGTCATTCACACCCTTCCTGCAACTCAAGAAGTTCCCCGACATACCCGTCTCCAATTGAGAAGAAGCATGAGAGTCCCGCTCACATCCAGAGGAGCCCTGTTTCCGCCTCCTAGCTCGAGAGGAGGGATCCTTTCACTGCTTGGTCCGGAAATAATACCCGGCGTTCCCGTCGCATCTGAAGAGGAGGCGCTCTCCATAGGAAAGGCGAGAGGAACTCCAGGGTCGTGCCACGATTACCAGAGTCCCCCAGATGTCTCAGTCCATTCCAGGGATACCTGTTTTCCCTGTACTACCTCGACTTTCAAGCCGAAGATCGACTCACACCACGGTGGCACATGGGACAGCCCTGTAGGAAAGCCTCGTGGAAATCCTCGTGGGAAAGCCTCGAGGGAAAGCCACAGATGCCTTGATCCACGTGAAGGGAAGCGTGACACTGCTGCTACAGCTCGGGAGGAAAGCGCACGTGCATGCCTCCCCTCGAGACGAGCACTGACTCCCCTGGGGAGACTCCAGAAGTACCCCAAGATCCATGTCAGGCCTGGAGAGGTATCCTCAGGTTTCGGCACCGACTCCACAAAGGACTTAGGCCCTGGCATCTACGGGAGTGGAATCCCGAGAGTCCCCGGAGCAACTCGCATGGGGACTGGCCTTTCCTGAGGCCATCAGAGCGGGTCCCTGAGGTCCCCGTCGTAAGTCGAGAGCACCTGCCGCAACTCGAGAAAATCCGGGAGGTTGTCCCCTCCAGGCGAGATGAGGCCCATTTTCGCTGAGGCGTGTCGAGGCTAATCACACCTAACCTCTGGAACTTCCAAAGGGTCATTCACACCCTTGCTGCAACTCAAGAAGTTCCCCGACATACTCGTCTCCACTTGAGAGCAAGCACGAGAGTCCCGCTCACATCCAGAGTAGCCCCATTTCAGTCTACTAGCTCGAGAGGAGGGATCCTTTCCCTGAGTGGTCGGGAAAGAATTCCCGGCGTTCCCCTCGCATCTCAAGAGGAGGGGCTCTCCACAGGAAAGGCGAGAGGAACTCCAGGGTCCTGCCACCATTCCCAGAGTCCTCCAGATGTCTCAATCCATTCCAGGGAAACTTGTTTTCCCTGCACTGCCTCTACTTTCAAGCCGAGGATGGACTCCCACCACGGTGGCACGTGGGACAGCACTATGGGAAAGCCTCGTGGCAAAGCCGCATATACCTTGATCCACGCGAAGGGAAGCGTGACACTGCTGCTACAGCCCGGGAGGAAAGCGCACGAGCATGCCCCCACTCAAGACGAGGACTGACTCCCGTGGGGAGACTCGAGAAGTACCCCAAGATCATTGATAGCACTGCAAAGGAATCCTTAGGTTCCGGCACCGACTCCACACAAGGTCTTAGGCCCTGGCATCGACGGGAGAGGAACCCCGAGAGGGCCCAGAGTAACTCGCATGGGGACTGGCCTTTCCTGAGGCCACCAGAGCGAGTCTCTGAGGTCCCCGTCGTAAGTGGAGAGCACCTGCCGCAACTCGAGAAAATCCAGGAGGTTCTCCCCTCTAGGCGAGATGAGGCCCATTTCCGCTGAGGCGACTCGAGGCTAAACACACCTAACCTCTGGAACTTCCAAAGGGTCCTTCACACCCTTGCTGCAACTCAAGAAGTTCCCCGACATACCCGTCTCCATTGGAGAGGAAGCACGAGAGTCCCGCCCACATCCAGAGGAGCCCCTTTTCCGCCTCCTAGCTCAAGAGGAGGTATCATTTCCCTCGTGGTCGTGAAAGAATTCCCGGCGTTCCCGAAGCATCTCAAGAGGAGGCGCTCTCACAGGAAAGGCGAGAGGAACTCCAGGGCCGTGCCACCATTCCCAGAGTCCCCCAGATGTCTCAGTCGATTCCAGGAATACCTGTTTTCCCTGCACTGCCTCGAATTTCAAGCCGAGGATCGACTCACACCAAGGTGGCACGAGGTCCAGCCCTGTGGGAAAGCCTCGTGGGAAAGCCTCGTGGGAAAGCCTCAAGGGAAAGCCACAGATCCCTTGATCCCCGCGAAGGGAAGCGTCACCACTGCTGCTACAGCTCGGGAGGAAAGCGCACGTGCATGCCCGCACTCGAGACGATGAGTGACTCCCCTGGGGAGACTCCAGAAGTACCCCTAGATCCATGTCAGCACGCTAGAGGAAACCTCAGGTTCCGGCACTGACTCCACACAAGGACTTAGGCCCCGGCATCGACGGGAGAGGAATCCGAGAGGCCCCCGAGCAACTTGAATGGGGACTGGCCTTTCCTGAGGCCACCAGAGCGGGTCCCTGAGGTCCCGTCGTAAGTCGAGAGCACCTGCCGCAACTCGAGAAAATCCAGCAGTTCCTCCCCTTCAGGCGACATGAGGCCATTTCCGCTGAGGCGTCTCGAGGCTAATCTCACCTAACCTCTGGATCTTCCAAAGGGTCATTCACACCTTTGCTGCAACTCAAGAAGTTCCCGACATACCCGTCTCCAATTGAGAGGAAGCACGAGAAGTCCCCTCTCACATCCAGAGGAGCCCCCGTTTCCGACTCCTAGCTCGAGAGGAGGGATCCTTTCCCTGCTTGGACTGGAAAGAATACCCGGCGTTCCCGGCGGATCTCAAGAGGAGGCGCTCTCCATAGGAAAGGCGAAAGGAACTCCAGGGTCGTGCCACCATTACCAGCCCAGATGTCCTCCAGATGTTCTCAGATTCCATTCGGGAAAACTTGTTTTCCCTGCACTGCTCCTCACTTTCAGCGAGAATGGACTCCCACCACGGTGGCACGTGGGACGAGCACTTGGGAAGCTCGTGGCAAGCCGGCAATATCCCTTGATCCACGCGAAGGGAAGCGTGACACTTGCTGGCTACAGCCGCGGGCGGAAAGCGCACGAGCATGCCCCCTCAATGACGAGACGACTCGTGGTGGAGACTCGGAAAATACGCAAGATCATTGATAGCAACTGCAACGGAATCTCTAGGTTCCGCACGACTCCACACAAGGTCTTAGGCCCTGGCATCGAGGAGAGGACCCCGAGGGGCCAGAGAACTCGGCATGGGACTGGCTTTCCTGAGCCACCAGAGCGAGTCTCTGAAGGTCCCCGTCGTAAGTGGAAGAGGCACCTGCCCGCAACTCGAGAAATCAGGGATGTTCTCCCTCTAGGCGAGATGAGGCCATTGTCCGCTGAGGCGCTCGAGCTAACACCACCTTAACCTGCTGGAACTTCGCAAAGGGTTTCACAGCTGCCTCATGTGAATCAAGAAGTTCCGACTACTCTCCATTGGAGAGGAAGCACGAGAAGTCCGCCCACATCAAGAGGAGCCCTTTTCGCCTCCTAGTTCAGAGGAGGTATCTTTCCTCCGTGGTCGTGAAAAGAATTCCGGCGTTCGCCGGAAGCATCTCAAGAGGAGGCGCTCCTCACAGGAAAGGCGAGAGGAATCCAGGGACGTGCCAACATCCAGAGTCCCCGATGTCTCAGTCGCTTCCAGGAATACGCTGTTTTTCCCTGCACTGGAGCCTCGAACTTTCAGAGCCGAGGATTCGCTCACACAAGTGGCGAGGTCAGCCGGTGTGGGAAAGCCTCGTGGGACAGTCCTCGTGGGAAAAGCCTCAAGGGAAAGCCACAGATCCCTTGATCCCCGCGAAGGGAAGGTCGTGCACGACTGCTGCACAGCTCGGGGAGGAAAGCGCACCTGCATGCCGCGCGACTCGAGACGATGAGTGACTCGCCGCTGGTGGAGACTCCAGAGTAAGAATGCACCCAGATGCTGTAGCGCCACTGCTAGAGGAAAACTCAGGTTTCCGGCCATGACTGCCACACAGAAGGCTTAGCCCACGATCGAGGAGACGACACCGAGAAGGGCCCCCGAGCAAACTTGATGGGGATGGCTTCTCCTGACGCCACAGAGCGGGTCCCTGAGGTTTCCCCGGTCGTAAAGTCGAGAGCACGTGCCGCAATCGAATATCCAGCAGTTCTCCCTCGGCGACATGAGGCCCATTTCCGCGTGAGGCGTCTCGAGTAACTCACCTAACGCTCTGGATCTTCCAAAGGGTCCTTCACACCTTTGCTGGCGAACTCAGAGTTCCCCGCAGACATACCCGTTCCAATTGGAGAGGGAAGCAGAGAAGTCCCGTCCACATGCCGAGGAAGCCGCCGTTTCAGACTCCTAGCATCGGAGGGGGATCCTTCCCTGCTTGTATCTGGAAAGAATACCGGGCGTTCCCGGCGGATATCAAGAGGAGGCGCCTCCATAGGAAAGGCGAAAGGAACTGCCAGGGTCGTGGCCACCATTACCTAGAGTCGCCCGATGTCTCAGTCCATTCCCAGGGAAAATGTTTTCCCTGTAGACCAGCTTGTCAAGCGAGGTCGGACTCGCGCACGGTGGCACGTGGGAAAGCCTGTGGAGAAGCCTCGTGGGAAAGCTCGAGGCAAAGCAAGATGGCATTGATCCACGAGAAGGGAAACGTGAAACTGCTGCTACATGCGGGAAGGAAAGGGACCGCATGACCTCACTCGAGACGACGACTGCTCCCCTGGGGAGACTCCAGAGTCCAGATCCATTTGTAGCACTGAGAGGAATCCTCAGGTTCCGGCACCGGACTCACACCAAGGTCGTTAGGCCCGGCATCGCGAGGAGGAATATAACCGGAGGACCCGAACTGCATGGGAATCGGCGTTTTTCTGAGGCCCCAGCCGGGTTGAGGTCCCCGTCGTAGTCCGAGAGCACCTGACCATCTCGAGAAATCAGAGGTTTTCCGTCCAGGGCGAAATGAGGACCCATTTCTCCGCTGAGCGCGTCAGGAGGCTAATCACACCATAACTTCTGGAACTTCCGAAGGTCCTTCCACCTTGCTGCAAACTCAGAAGTTCCCCGACATGAGCGTCTGCCATTTGAGAGGAGCACGAAGTCGCAGCTAACATCCAGAGGCGCCCCGTTCCGACTCATAGTGCTTCGAGGAGGAGGATCTTTTCCCCTGCGTGTTGAGAAAGAATTCCTGGCGATCGGTTTCGCATCTCAAGAGGAGCGTCTCGACCAGGAAAGCACGAGGGAACTCCCAGTGTCATGACACCATTATGATCCACAGATGTCTCAGTCCATTCGCAGGAAACCTGTTTTTCCCTGCAACTGCCCTCGCTTTCAACCGAATTCGACTCACATCCACGTTGGCAGCGTGGGACAGCCTTTTGGGAAAGCCTTGGGAAAGCCTCGTGGAAAGCTCGAGGAAAGGCAACAGTCCCTTGATCCCACCGAAGGGAGCGTGGCACGCTGCTTACAGCTCGGGAAGAAGGCGCACGTGCATGACACTCATCGGAACGACCATGCTCCCGCTGGGGAGACTGCCAGAAAATACCCCAAGATCCATGTCAGCACTGCAGAAGGAATCCTCCAGGTACTGGACGCGACTCCACACAAGGCTTAGGCCCGGCCTAGAGGGAGAGGAATCCAGGAGGCCACCGAGCACTCGCATGGGGACTGGCCTTTCCTGAGGCACAGAGCGGGTCCCTGAGGTTCGATCGTAGTGAGGACTGCCGAATCGAGAAAATCCAGGAAGTTTTCGCCGTCCAGGACGAGATGAGGCCATTTCCGCTGAGGCGTCCGAGGCTATATCTAATTTCCGGCAACTTTCAAAGGGTCTTCACACCTCTGGCACCTCAAGAAAGATCCCGACTCCGTTCACTCGAGAGGGAAGCACGAAAAGTCCTGCACACATCCCAGAGGAGCCCGTTTCCCGCTCCTATTCGGAGGGGGATCCTTTCTTTCGTGTCGGCAAAGAATTCCGGGTCCCGTCTCATCTCAAGAGGAGGCGTCTCCACAGGAAAGGGGAGAGGAACTCCAGGGTGTCCCACCATTCCAGAGTCCCCAAGATATCTCATCCTTTCCAGGGAACTGTTTTCCCTGGCACTCCCCTCGACTTTCAAAGCCGAGGATCCGACTCGACCACACCAAGGTGCACGTGGGACAGCCCTGTTGGGAAGCTTCGTGGGAAAGCCTCGTGGAAAGCTCGAGGAAAGCCAACAGATCCCTTGATCCACGCGAAGGGAAGCGTGAACTGCTGCTGCAGCTCGGAGGCAAGCACACGTGCATGCCCAGTCGAGACGTGGACTGTCTCGCCCATGTGGAGACTCCAGAAATACCAAGATGCATGTCAGCAAACTGAGAAGAATTCTCCGTTTCTGAGGCACTCGACTGCACACAAGGTCTTAGGCCCCGGTATCGAAGGGAGAGGAATCCCGAGAGGCCACGAAGCAAAATGATGGGGACTGACTTTTCCTGAGACCGACCGGACGCGTACCAGTGTTCCCCCACCTAAGTCCAGAAGCAATGCCGCAAACTTGAGAAAATCCAGGAGGTCTTCCTTCAGGCGAAATGAGGCCCATTTCGCATGAACGTTGTCTCTAAGGCTAATCACAA
>NW_017211726.1:0-17402 GCF_001704415.2 Capra hircus
TGGATCAAGGGATCTGTGGCTTTCCCTCGAGGCTTTCCCTGAGGCTTTCCCACAGGGCTGTCCCACGTGCCACCGTGGTGTGAGTCGATCCTCGGCTTGAAAGTCGAGGCATTGCAGGGAAAACAGATTTCCCTGGAATGGACTGAGACATCTGGGGGACTCTGGGAATGGAGGCACGACCCTGGAGTTTCTCGCCTTTCCTGTGGAGAGGGCCTCCTCTTGAGATGCCACGCGAACGCCAGGAATTCTTTCCGCGACCACGCAGGGAATATCCTCCTCTCTAGCTAGGAGGCGGAAACGGCTCTCCTCTGGATGTGGGCGGGACTCTCGTGCTTCCTGTCGAGTGGAGACGGGCATGTTGGGGAACTTCTTGAGTTGCAGCAGGGTGTGAAGGACCCTTTGGAAGTTCCAGAGTTTAGGTGTGATTAGCCTCGAGACCCCCTCTGCGGAAATGGGCCCTCATCTTGCCAGGAGAGGAGAACCTCCTGGATTTTCTCGAGTTGCAGCAGGTGCTCTCGACTTACGACAGGGACCTCAGGGACCCGCTCTGGTGGCCTCATGAAAGACCAGTCCCCATGCGAGTTGCTCGGGGGCCTCTCGGGTTTCCTCTCCCGTCGATGCTGGGGCCTAAGACCTTGGGCGGACTCAGTGCCGGAACCTGAGGATTCCTCTCCCAGTGCCGACATGGATCTTGGGGTACTTCTGGAGTCTCCCCTGGGGAGTCAGTCCTCGTCTCGACAGGGGCATGCATGTGCGATTTCCTCCCGAGCTGTAGCAGCAGTGTCACGCTTCCCTTCGCTTGGATCAAGGGATCTGTGTCTTTCCCTCGAGGCTTTCCCATGAGGCTTTCCCACGAGGCTTTCACACAGGGCTGTCCCACGTGCCACCGTGGTGTGAGTCGATCCTCGGCTTGAAAGTCGTGGCAGTGCAGGGAAAACAGGTTTCCCTGGAATGGACTGAGACATCTTGGGGACTCTGGGAATGGTGGCACGACCCTGGAGTACCTCTCGCCCTTCCTGTGGAGAGCCCCTCCTCTTGAGATGCGACGGGAACGCCGGGAATTCTTTCCCGACCACGCAGGGAAAGGATCTCTGCTCTCGAGCTAGGAGGCGGAAACACGGCTCATCTGAATGTGGGCTGGACTCTCCTGCTTCCTCTCGCGTGGAGACGGGTATGTTGGGGAACTTCTTGAGTTGCAGCAAGGGTGTGAAGGACCCTTTCGAAGTTCCAGAGTTTAGGTGTGATTAGACTCGAGACATCTCAGCGGAAAAGGGCCTCATCTCGCCTGGAGGGGGGAGCCTCCTGGATTTTTTCGAGTTGCGGCAGGTGCTCTCGACTTAGGACGGGGACCTCAGGGACCCGCTCTGGTGGCCTCAGGAAAGGCCAGTACCCATGCGAGTTGCTCAGGGGCCTTTAGGATTTCCTCTCCCGTCGATGTCGGGGCCTAAGACCTTGTGTGCAGTCGGTGCCGGAACCTGAGAATTCCTTTCCAGTGCTGACATGGATCTTGGGGTACCTCTGGAGTCTCCCCAGGGGATTCAGGCCTCGTCCCTAGTGGGGGCATGAGCGTGCCCTTTCCTCCCATGCTGTAGCAGCAGTGTCACGCTTATGCTTGCGTGGACCAAGGGATCTGTGACTTTCCCTCGAGTCTTTCCCACGAGGCTCTCCCACAGGGCTGTCCCACGTGTCACGGTGGTGTGAGTCGATCCTCGGCGTGAAAGCCAAGGCAGTGCAGGGAAAACAGGTTCCTGTGGAATGGACTGAGACATCTGGGGGAGTCTTGGAATGGTGGCCCGATCCTGGAGTAACTCTCGCCTTTCCTATAGAGACTCCTCTTGAAATGCGACAGGAACGCCAGGAATTCTTTCCCGACCACGCAGGGAAAGGTCCCTCCTCTCGAGCTATGAGGCAGAAACGGGGCTCCTTTGGATGTGGGCAGAACTCTCCTGCTTCCTCTCGAGTGGAGACGGGTATGTCGGGGAACTTCTTGAGTCGCCGCAAGGGGTGTGAAGGACCCTTTGGAAGTTCCAGAGGTTAGGTGTGATTAGCCTCCAGACGCCTCAGCGGAAATGGGCCTCATCTCGCCTGGAGGGGAGAACCTCCTGGATTTTCTCGAGTTGCGGCAGGTGCTCTCGATTTACTACCTGGACCTCAGGGACCCGCTCTGGTGGCCTCAGGAAGCCCAGTCCCCATGCGAGTTGCTCAGGGGCCTCTCGGGATTCCTCTCCCTCGATGCCGGATCCTAAGACCTTGTGTGGAATAGGTGCCTGAACCTGAGGATTCCACTACAGTGCTGACAGGGATCTTGGGGTACTTCTGTAGTCTCCGAAGGGGAGTCAGTCCTCATCTCGAGAGGGGGCATGCACGTGCGCTTTCCTTCCGAGCTGTAGCAGCAGTGTCGCACTTCCCTTCGCGTGGATCAAGGGATCAGGGGCTTTCCCTCGAGGCTTTCCCACGAGGCTTTCCCACAGGGCTATCCCACGTGCCACCGAGGTGTGAGTCGATCCTCGGCTTGAAAGTCGAGGCAGTGCAGGGAAAACAGGTTTCCCTGAAATGGACTGAGACATCTTGGGCACTCTGGGAATGGTGGGACGACCGTAGAGTTGCTCTCGCCTTTCCTGTGGAGAGCGCCTCCTCTTGAGATGCGACGGAAACGCTGGGAATTCTTTCCCGACCACGCAGGGAAAGGATCCCTCCTCTCGAGCGATGAGGCCGAAACGGAGCTCCTCTGGGTGTGGGCGGGACTCTCGTGCTTCCTGTCGAGTGGAGACGGGTATGTCGGGGAACTTCTTGAGTTGCAGAAATGGTGTGAAGAACCCTTTGTAGGTTCCAGAGGATAGGTGTGATAAGCCTCGAGATGCCTCAGCGAAATTGGGCCTCATCTCTCCTGGAGGGGATAACCTCCTGGATTTTCTCGTGTTGGGGCAGCTGTTCCCGACTTACGTCGGGGACTTCAGGGACCGGCTCCTGTGGCCTCAGGAAGCCCAGTCCCCGTGCGACTTGCTCGGGGGCCTCTCGGGATTCCTCTCCCGTCGAAGCCGGGGCCTAAGACCTTGTGTGGAGTCAGTGCCGGAACCTGAGGATTCCTCTCCAGTGTGAAATGGATCTTGTGGTGCTTCTGGAGTCTCCCCAGGGGAGTCAGTCCTCGTCTTGAGTGGGGGCATGCACGTGCGCTTTCCTCCCGAGCTGTAGCAGCAGTGTCACGCTTCCCGTCGAGTGGATCAAGGGATCAGTGGCTTTCCATCAAGGATTTCCCACGAGGCTTTCCCACGAGACTTTCGCACAGGGCTTTCCCAAGTGCCACCGTGGTGTGAGTCGATCCTCGGCTTGAAAGTCGAGGCAGTGCAGGGAAAACAGGTTTCCCTGGAATGGACTGAGAAATCTGGGGGACTCTGGGAATGGTGGCACGACCCTGGAGTTCCTCTCGCCTTTCCTGTGGAGAGCGCCTCCTCTTGAGATGTGACAGGAACGCCGGGAATTCTTTCCCGACCACGCAGGTAAAGGATCCCTCCTCTCGAGCTAAGAGGCGGAAACGGGGCTCCTCTGGATGTGGGCGGGACACTCGTGCTTCCTCTCCAGTGGAGTCGGGTATGTGGCGGAACTTCTTGAGTTGCAGCCAGGGTGTGAAGGACCCTTTGGAAATTCCAGAAGTTAGGTGTGATTAGCCTCGAGACACCTCAGAGGAAATGGGCCTCATCTCGCCTGGAGCGGAGAACCTCCTGGATTTTCTCGAGTTGTGGCAGGTGCTCTCGACTTACGACGGGGACCTCAGGGACCTGCTCTTGTGGCCTCAGGAAAGGCCATTCCCCATGTGAGTTGCTCGGGGGCCTCTCGGGATTCCTCTCCCGTCAATGCCGGGGCCTAAGACCTTGTGTGGAGTCATTGCCAGAACCTGAGGATTCCTCTCCAATACTGACATGGATCTTTGGGTTTTTCTGGAGTCTCCACAGGGGAGTCAGTCCTCTTCTCGAGTGGGGGCATGCACGTGTGCTTTCCTCCCGAGCTGTAGCTCGGTGTCATGCTTCCTGTCGAGTGGGTCAAGGGATCAGGGGCTTTCCCTCGAGGCTTTCCCACGAGGCTTTCCCACGAGGCTTTCCCACAGGGCTGTCCGTCATGCCACCGTGGTGTGAGTCGATCCTCCACTTGAAATTCGAGACATTGCAGGGAAAACAGGTTTCCCTGGAATGGACTGGGACATCTGGCGGACTCTGGGAATGGTGGCACTACCCTGGATTTCAACTCGCTTTTCCTGTGGAGAGCGCCTCCTCTTGAGATGCGATGGGAACGCCGGGAATTCTTTCCCGAACACGCAGGGAAAGGATCCCTCCTCTGGAGCTACGAGGCGGAAACGGTGCTCCTCTGGATGTGGGCGGGACTCTCGTGCTTCCACTCGAGTGGAAACGGGTATGTTGGGGAACTTCTTGAGTTGCAGCAAGGGTGTGAAGGACCCTTTGGACGTTGCAGAAGTTAGATGTGATTAGCCTCCAGATGCCTCAGTGGAAATGGGCCTCATCTCGCCTGGAGGGGAGAACCTCCTGGATTTTCTCGAGTTGCGGCAGGTGCTCTCGACTTACTACGGGGACCTCAGGGACCCGCTCTGGTGCCCTCAGGAAAGGCCAGTCCCCATGCGAGTTGCCCGGGGGCCTCTCGGGATTCCTCTCCTATAGATGCCGGGGCCTAAGACCTTGTGTGGAGACGGTGCCGGAACCTGAGGATTCCTCCCCAGTGCTGACATGGATCTTGGGGTAATTCTGGAGTCTCCCCAGGGGAGTCAGTCCTCGTCTCGAGTGGGGGCATTAACGTTTGCTTTCCTCCCGAGCTGTAGCCACAATGTCACGCTTCCCTTCGCGTGGGTCAAGGGATCTGTGTCTTTCCCTCGAGGCTTTCCCACGAGGCTTTCCCACGAGGCTTTCCCACAGGCTGTCCCACGTGCCACCGTGGTGTGAGTCGATCCCAGGCTTGATAGTCGAGGCACTGCAGGGAAAACAGGTTTCCCTGGATTGGACTGAGGCATCTGGGTGACTCTGGGAATGTTGGCCCGACCCTTGAGTTCCTCTCGCCTTTCCTGTGAAGAGCGTCTCCTCCTGAGATGGGACGGGAACGCCGGGAATTCTTTCCCGACCACGCAGGGAAAGGATTCCTCCTTTCGAACTATGAGTCGGAAACAGGGCTCCTCTGGATGTGGGCGGGACTCTCGTGCTTCCTCTCGAGTGGAGACGGAAATGTCGGGGAACTTCTTGAGTTGCAGCAAGGGTGTGAAGGACCCTTTGGAAGTTCCAGAGGTTAGGTGTGATTAGCCTCGAGACGCATCAGCGGAAATGGGCCTCATCTCTCCTGGAGGGGAGAACCCCCTGAATTTTCTCGAGTTGCAGCAGGTGCTCTCGCCTTACGACGGGGACCTCAGGGACCCGCTCTGGTGGCCTCAGGAAAGGCCAGTTCCCATGCGAGCTGCTCGGGGCCTCTCGGGATTCCTCTCACGTCGATGCAGGGGCCTAAGACCTTGTGTGGAGTCGGTGCCGGAACCTGAGGATTCCTCTCCAGTGCTGACATGGATCTTGGGGTACTTCTGGAGTCTCCCCAGGGGAGTCAGTCCTCGTCTCTAGTGGGGGCATGAACGTGCGGTTTTCTCCCGAGCTGTAGCAGCAGTGTCACGCTTCCCGTCGAGTGGATCATGGGATCTGTGGCTTTCCCTCGAAGCTTTCGCATGAGGCTTTCCAACGAGACTTTCGCACAGGGCTGTCCCACGTGCCACTGTTGTGTGGGTCGATCCTCGGCTTGAAAGTCGCGGCAGTACAGGGAAAACATGTTTCCCTGGCATGGACTGAGACATCTGGGGGACTCTGGGAATGGTGGCACTACCCTGGATTTGAACTCGCTTTTCCTGTGGAGAGCGCCTCCTCTTGAGATGCGACGGGAACGCCGGGAATTCTTTACCGACGCCGCAGGGAAAGGATCCCTCCTCTGGAGCTACGAGTCGGAAACGGGGCTCCTCTGCATGTGGGCGGGACTCTCGTGCTTCCACTCGAGTGGAGACGGGTAGGTCAGGGAACCTCTTGAGTTGCAGCAAGGGTGTGAAGGACCCTTTGGAAGTTCCAGAGGTTAGGTGTGATTAGCCTCGAGACTCCTCAGCAGAAATGGGCCTCATCTCGCCTGGAAGGGAGCACCTCCTGTATTTTCTCGACTTATGGCAGGTGCTCACGACATACGACGGGGACCTCAGGGACCCGCTCTGGTGGCCTCAGGAAAGGCCACTCCCCATTCGAGTTGCTCGAGGACCTGTCGGGATTCCTCTCCCTTCGATGCCCGTGCCTAAGACCTTGTGTGGAGTCGGTGCCGGAACCTGAGGCATCCTCTCCAGGGCTGACATGGATCTTGGGGTACTTCTGGAGTCTCCCCAGGGAAGTCAGTCCTCGGCTCCAGTGGGGGCATGCACGTGTGCTTTCCTCCCGAGATGTAGCAGCAGTGTCAGGCTTCACTTCGCGTGGATCAAGGATCTGTGCTTTCCCTCGAAGCTTTCCCATGAGGCTTTCCCACGAAGCTTTCCCAGAGGGCTCTCCCACGTGCCACCGTGGTGTGATTGGATCCTCGGCTTGAAAGTTGAGGCAGTGCAGGGAAAACAGGTTTCCCTGGAATGGACTGAGACATCTGAAGGACTCTGAGAATGGTGGCACGACCCTGGAGTTCCCCTCGCGTTTCCTGTGCAGAGCTCAAATCTTCAGATGTGTCGGGAACGCCGGGAATCTTTCCAGAACAGGCAGGGAAAGGATCCCTCCTCCCGAACTATGAGCCGGAAACGGGGCTCCTTGGATGTGGGCGGGACTCTCGTGCTTCCTCTCGAGTGGAGACAGGTATGTCGGGGAACTTCTTGAGCTGCCGCAAGGCTGTGAAGGACCCTTTGGAATTTCCAGAGGTTAGGTGTGATTAGCCTCGAGACGCCTCACTGGAAATGGGCCTCATCTCGCCTGGAGGGGAGAACCTCCTTGATTTTCTCGAGTTTCGACAGGCGCTCTCGACTTACGATGGGGACATCATGTACCTGCTCTGGTGGCCTCAGGAAAGGCCAGTCCCCATGCGAGTTGCTCTGGGGCCTCTGGGGATTCCTTTCCCTTCGATGCCGGGGCCTAAGACCTTGTGTGGAGTCGGTGTCGGAACTTGAGGATTCCTCTCCAGTGCTGACATGGATCTTGGGGTAATTCTGGACACTCCCCAGGGGAGTCAGTCCTCGTCTCGAGTGGGGGCATGCACGTGCGCTTTCCTCCCGAGCTGTAGCAGCAGTGTCACGTTTCCCTTCGCGTGGATCAAGGGATCAGTGGCTTTCCCTCGAGGCTTTCCCACGAGGCTTTCCCACAGGGCTGTCCCACGTGCCACCGTGGTGTGAGTCGATCCTCGGTTTGAAAGTCGAAGCAGTGCAGGGAAAACAGGTTTCCCTGGAATTGAATGAGACATCTGGGGGACTCTGGAAATGGTGGCACGACCCTGGAGTTCCTCTCGCCTTTCCTGTGGAGAGCGCCTCCTCTTGAGATGCGACGGGAATGCCGGGAATTCTTTCCCGAACACGCAGGGAAAGGATCTCTCCTCTGGTGCTATGAGGCGGAAACGGGGCTCCTCTGGATGTGGGCGGGACTCTTGTGCTTCCTCTCGAGTGGAGACGGGTATGTCGGGGAACTTCTTGAGTTGAAGCAAGGGTGTGAAGGACCCTTTGGAAGTTCCAGATGTTAGATGTGATTAGCCTCGAGACGCCTCAGGGGAAATGGGCCTCATCTCGCGTGGAGAGCCGAACCTCCTGGATTTTCTCGATTTGCGGCAAGTGCTCTCGACTTGGGACGGGGACTTCAGGGACCCGCTGTGGTGGCCTCAGGAAAGACCAGTCCCCATGCGAGTTGCTCTGAGTCCTCTCGGGATTCCTCTCACGTCGATGCCGGGGCCTAAAACTTTATGTGGAGTCAGTGCCGGAACCTGAGGATTCCTCTCCACTGTTGACATGGATCTTGGGGTACTTCTGGAGTCTCCCCACGGGAGTCAGTCCTCGTCTCGAGTGGGGGCATGCAGGTGCGATTTCCTCCCGAGCTGTAGCAGCAGTGTCACGCTTCCCTTCGCGTGGATCAAGGGATCTGTGGCTTTCCCTCGAGGCTTTCCCACGAGGCTTTCCCACGAGGCTTTCCCACAGGGCTGTCCCACGTGCCACCGTGGTGTGAATCGATCCTCGGCTTGAAAGTCGAGGCAGTGCAGGGAAAACAGGTTTCCCTGGAATGGACTGAGACATCTGGGGGACTCTGGGAATGGTGGCACGACTCTGGAGTTCCTCTCGCCTTTCCTGTGGAGAGCGCCTCCTCTTGAGATGCGACGGGAACGCGGGGAATTCTTTCCCCACCTCGCAGGGAAAGGATCCCACCTCTCCAGCTAGGAGGCGGAAACGGGGCTCCTCTGGATGTGGCCGGGACTCGCGTGCCTCCTCCCGAGTGGAGACGGGTATGTCGGGGATCTTCTTGAGTTGCAGCAAGGGTATGAAGGACCCTTTGGAAGTTCCAGAGGTTAGGTGTGATTAGCCTCGAGACGCCTCAGCGGAAATGGGCCTCATCTCGCGTGGAGGGGAGAACCTGGATTTTCTCGAGTTGCGGCAGGTGCTCTCAACTTACGACAGGGACCTCAGGGACCCGCTCTGGTGGTCTCAGGAAAGGCCAGTCCCCATACGAGCCGCTCGGGGGCCTCTCGGGATTCCTCTCCCGTCGATGCCGTGGCCTAAGATATTGTGTGGAGTGGGTGCCGGAACCTGAGGATTCATCACCAGTGGTGACATGGATCTTGGGGTACTTCTGGAGTCTCCCCAGGGGAGACAGTCCTCGTCTCGAGTGGGGGCATGCACGTGCTCTTTCCTCCCGAGCTGTAGCAGCAGTGTAATGCGTCACTTGGCGTGGATCAAGGGATCTGTGGCTTTCCCTCGAGGCTTTCCCACGAGGCTTTCCCACAGGGCTGTCCCACGTGCCACCGTGGTGTGAGTCGATCCTCGGCTTGAAGGTGGAGGCAGTGCAGGTAAAACAGGTTTCCTTGGAATGGACTGAGACATCTGGGGGACTCTGGGAATGGTGGCACGACCCTGGAGTTCCTCTCGCCTTTCCTGTGGAGAGGGCCTGCTCTTGAGATGCGACGGAAACGCCGGGAATTCTTTCCCGAACACGCTGGGAAAGGATCCCTCCTCTCGAGCTAGGAAGCGGAAACGGAGCTCCTCTGGATGTGGGCGGAACTCTCGTGCTTCTTCTAGAGTGGAGACGTGTAAGTCGGGGAACTTCCTGAGTTGCAGCGAGGGTGTGAAGGACCCTTTGGAAGTTCTAGAGGTGAGGTGTGATTAGCCTCAAGACGCCTCAGCGGAAATGGGCCTCATGTCGCCTGGAGGGGAGAACCTCCTGGATTTTCTCGAGGTGCGGCAGGTGCTCTCGACGTTCGACGTGGACCTCAGGGACCCACTCTGGTGGCCTCAGGAAAGGCCAGTCCCCAAGAGAGTTGCTCGGGGTCCCCTAGGGATTCCTCTCCTGTCGAAGCTGGGGCCTAAGACCTTGTGTGGAGCCAGTGCCGGAACCTGTGGATTCCTCTCCAGTGCTGACATGGATCTTGGGGTACTTCTGGATACTCCCCAGGGGAGTCAGTCCTCCTCTCGAGTGGGGGAATGCACGTGGGCTTTCCTCCCGAGCTGTAGCAGCAGTGTCACGCTTCCCTTCGCGTGGATCAAGGGATCTGTGGCTTTCCCTCGAGGCTTTCCCACGAGGCTTTCCCACAGGGCTGTCTCACAGGGCTGTGCCACGTACCACCGTGTCTGAGTCGATCCTCGGCTTGAAAGTCGAGGCAGTGAAGGGAAAACATGTTTCCCTGGAATGGACTGAGACATCTGGGGGACTATGGGAATGTGGCACGACTCTGGAGTTCCTCTCGCCTTTCCTTTGGAGAGCGCCTCCTCTTGAGATGCGACGGGAACGCCGGGAATTCTTTCCCGACCACGCAGGGAAAGGATCCCTCCTCTCGAGCTAGGAGGCGGAAACGGTGCTCCTCTGGATGTGGGCGGGACTCTCGTGCTTCCTCTCGAGTGGAGCTGGATATGTTGGGGAACTTCTTGAGTTGAAGCAAGGGTGTGAAGGACCCTTTGCAAGTTCCAGAGGTTAGGTGTGATTAGCCCCGAGATGCCTCAGCGGAAATGTGCCTCATCTCGCCAGGAGGGGAGAACCTCCTGGATTTTCTCGAATTGCGGCAGGTGCTCTCGACCTACTACGCGGACCTCAGGGACCCGCTCTGGTGGCCTCAGAAAAGGCCAGTCCCCATGCGAGTTGCTCGGGGGCCTCCCGGGATTCCTCTCCCGTTGATGCCGGGGCCTAAGACCTTGTGTGGAGTCAGTGCCGGAACCTGAGGATTCCTCTCCAGTGCTGACATGGATCTTGGGGTACTTCTGGAGTCTCCCCAGGGGACTCAGTCCTCGTCTCGAGTGGAGGCATGCACGTGCGCTTTCCTCCCGAGCTCTAGCAGCAGTGTCACGCTTCCCTTCGCGTGGATCAAGGGATCTGTGGCTTTCCCTCGATGCTTTCCCACGAGGCTTTCCCACGAGGCTTTCCCACAAGGCTGTCCCACGTGCCACCGTGGTGTGAGTTGATCCTCGGCGTAAAAGTCGAGGCAGTGCAGGGAAAACAGGTTCCTCTGAAATGGACTGAGACATCTGGGGGACTCTTGGAATGGTGGCACTACACTGGAGTTCCTCTCGCCTTTCCTGTGTAGAGCGCCTCCTCTTGACATGCGACGGGAACACCGGGAATTCTTTCCCGTCCAAGCATTGAAAGGATGCCTCCTCTCGAGATCCATGTCAGCACTGAAGAGGAATCCTCAGGTTCCGGACCCGACTCCACACAAGGTATTAGGCCCCGGCATCGACGAAAGAGGAATCCCAGGAGACCCCCGAGCAATTCGCATGGGGACCGGCCTTTCCTGAGGCCACCAGAGCGGGTCCCTGAGGTCCCCGTCTTAAGTTGAGATCAGCAGCCGCAACTCGAGAAAATTTAGAAGGTTCACCCCTTCAGGCGAGATGAGTCCCATTTCCGCTGAGGGGTCTCGAGGCTAATCACACCTATCCTCTGGAACTTCCATAGGGTCCTTCACACCCTGGCTGCAACTCACGAAGTTCACCGACATACCCATCTCCACTCGAGAGGAAGCACGTGGGTCCAGCCCACATCCAGAGGAGCCCTGTTTTGGCCTCGTAGCTCGAGATGAGGGATCCTTTCCCTGCTTGCTTGGGAAAGAATTCCCGGCTTTCCCGTCGCATCTCAAGAGGGGCACTCTCCACAGGAAAGGCGAGAGGAACTCCAGGTTTGTTCCACCATTCCAAGATTCCCCCAGATGTCCAGTCCATTCCACAGGAACCTGTTTTCCCTGCACTGCCTCCACTTTCACGCCGAGGATCAACTCACACCACGGTGGCACATGGGACAGCCCTGTGGGAAATCCTCGTTTGAAAGCCTCGTGGGAAAGCCTCGAGGGAGAACCACAGATCCCTTGATCCACACGACGATAAGTGTGACACTGCTGCTACTGCTCGAGAGGAAAGCGCACGTGCATGCTCCCACTCGTGCCCAGGACTCACTCCCCTGTGTAGACTCCAGAAGTACCCCAAGATCCTTGTCAGCACTGGAGAGGAATCCTCACGTTCCGGCCCCGTCTCCACACAAGGTCTTAGGCCCCGGCATCGACGGGAGTGGAATCCCGCGTGGCCCCCGAGCAACTCGCATGGGGACTGGTCTTTCCTGAGGCCACCAGAGCGGCTCCCTGTGGTCCCAGTCGTAGTTCGAGAGCAGCTGCTGCATCTCGAGAAAATCCAGGAGGATCTCCCCTCCAGGCGAGATGAGGCCCATTTCCACTGAGGCGTCTGGAGGCTAATCACACCTAACCTCTGTCCCGGGGTCCAGCCCCCTTGGATCCAGGGTGATTCGAAGATGTGGACGGAGTCGGTGTCTTTGGAAAAATACATATTTTATCACAGATATAAAGAGATTAGAAATGGATAGTGTAGTAGTAAGATTAGTGGAGAAAAGGAGGCTGAATAACTTGGATTACGTGGAATAGCATCCATGCTCCAGAAGGGAATTCAGCCAGTAAAACGGGAACAAGAAAGAAGCACATGGGGGAATCCGTCTTTCCGGAAACTGATTCGATTTCTTTATTTTTATGTTTGCTTATATACCTTTTGTTACACATAGGGATGAATAGAGAGTCACGTGGGGATCAGCAGTCCTGACCTTTATCAAAATCAGGTGCTTCCCATAAATGTATATAAAAAAGGTACATTATCTTCTGGCCATGAGTGAGACCTGCTGACATTTTATGATCCTTTCTTTCTGATAACCAAATAACTTATTTCTTCCAAGGGTGTTTTTTCTTAAACCAGGCACCACCCTCCAAATAAAGTTACATTCCTATAGGGTCAGGGTGTAGTGTGTTACAATCAAGAAAGGAATTTATTTAACTCAAGGTTAACATGATTAATCTTAAAGGTTAATACTCATTTCTCCTATATGTTTAAAGATTAATACTTATTTCTCCTATATGTTTAAAGGTTAATACTTATTTCTCCTATATGTTTAAAGGTTAATACTTATTTCTCCTATATGTTAGTTAAATTCATTATAAGGGTAGGGAATATGAAGATTTAGCAGCAAACATCAGCCTAACAAATGAAAATCCTTTCACCAATGCTCCCTTTAAGATCTATTTAGTCTTAAGATATGATAAAGTTACATTCTTACATAGCAAAGACACAGTGATTTATAACAAGGTATAGTGATCTATTACAAAAGAGAAAATCCATTTACTCAAAAAGTCTAACATTGCTAACATCAAAAACTACTATATTTCCTTTGCTATTTTCCAAATACATTGATTAATATATTCCCAGGTGCCTAAGGATATAGAGGCCTGACGGCAATCATTGACTCAACAACAAGAAAATGTCCTATGCTGATTAAGACTCTCAAAATACTCCAAAACTCTCGGTGCTGTTTATGGTTGAGAGGTAGTAAACAATCTATGCCTAGTAGCAGCAGTATGGATAATCCTGTCACACAAGCTAGTCTGTCAGCACAGAGGTTTGACCTGAGACATCCTTGTCCCACCCAGAGCAGGGAATTAGTAGCAATTATTGACATAACAAATGAAGAGACCCTTCACCAATATAATTCCTAACCAACTATACTAATAATTTCTAACTCCCCAAAAGAATTTGCCTTTAGTAAGTCTAAAACATCTCGTGCCTCTCAGGTTGGGAGGCTGTAAGCAATCACATGTGGCCGGACAAACCTATACAAGTGGGCTAGATAACCTTCAGAGGAGTCCGTAAGCTGAAACACTCTTGTCACGCCCAAGAGTTTTTATTGTCTTGGAGCTACACGTTTACTCTTCTCCGAGAGAAACAGTTATGGGGGAGAGCCCCCCGTAAAGTTAGAGGTGTAGGTGAGAGCATAAAACAGACTCTGGTTTTCGGGTTAGATGCTCGGGAACAGGGGGTTTCCTGAGGTTTGATCACGCCTTTGCATATGCCAAGCCTCATTCCTCATGACCTTTCCCATCGGCAGAATTCCTCACGCAGGCCTCCGGCACCTCTGGAACTACAAAAGGGTCCTTCACACCCTTGCTGCAACTCAAGAAGTTCCCCGACATACCCGTCTCCACTCGAGCGGAAGCACGAGGGTCCCGGCCACAACCAGAGGAGCCCCGGTTCTGCCTCATAGCTCGAGAGGAGGGATCCTTTCCCTGCTTGGACGGGAAAGAATTCCTGGCGTTTCTGTCACATCTCAAGAGGAGACGTTCTCCACAGGAAAGGCAAGAGGAACTCCAGGATCATGCCACCATTCCAAGAGTCCCCCAGATGTCTCAGACCATTTCAGAGGAACCTGTTTTCCCTGCACTGCCTCGAAATTCACGTCGAGGACGGACACACACCATGGTGGCAAGTGGGACAGCCCTGTGGGAAAGCCTCGTGGGAAAGTCTCCTGGGAAAGCCTCGAGGGAAAGCCACAGAAACCTTGATCCACACGACAGGAAGCGTGACCCTGCTGCTACAACTCGGGAGGAAAGCGCACGTGCATGCTCCCACTCGAGACGAGGACTGACTCCCCTGGGGAGACTCCAGGAGTACACCGAGATCCATGTCAGCACTGGAGAGGAATCCTCAGGTTCCGGCACAGACTCCACACAAGGTCTTAGGCCCCGGCATCGACGGGAGAGGAATCCCGACAGGCTCCCAAGCAACTCGCATGGGGTCGGGCCTTTCCTGATGCCACCAGAGCGGGTCCCTGAGGTCCCCGTCGTAAGTCGAGAGCACCTGCCGCAACTGCAGATAATCCAGGAGGTTTTCCCCTCAGGCGAGATGAGGCCCATTTCCGCTGAGGCATCTCGAGGCTAATCACACCTAACCTCTGGAACTTCCAAAGGGTCCTTCACACCCTTGCTGCAACTCAAGAAGTTCCCCGACATACCCGTTCATCTTCACATTCTGCCATAATGGTGGTGTCATCTGCATATCTAAGTTTATTGATATTTCTACCGGCAATCTTGATTCCAGCTCATGTATCTTCCATCCCAGCATTTTTCATGATGTACTCTGCATATAAGTTAAATTAACAGGGTGACAATATACAGCCTTGACATACTCCTTTTCCTTTTTGGAACCAGTCTGTTGTTCCATGTCCTGCTCTAACTGTTGCTTCCTGACCTTCATCCAGATTTCTCAAGAGGCAGGTTAGGTGGTCTGGTATTCCCATCTCTTTCAGAATTGTGGCTAAAACAACAGTATAAGGACCTTTCCGATGTCAGGCCAAGGAATTGTGTTTCCAGTCATTGAGCCACACCTGATCACTGAGCACAAATTCATGAATCTGTTCCTCAAGGGGGAATGATATTCTTTCTTATACAAACTTAGTTACCTGATTTATTACCTTACCTAATTGTTCCATCTGCTGTGAAATCCCACCCCCTTACTTGTGGCAAATCTGCTAACACCTGCCTCACTGTGGGAGGGGGGTCTCCCATAGAAAATTTCATAAGGACAACAACTATGGGAACGTGCGGTTACCCGTAATATGAGCAAGTCTGCCGGAAGCAAGCCCATCCATGTACAGTCAGTCTCTATGATCCATTTAGAAAGTGTCTCTTCAAGAGTTTGGTTGTTTCTTTCCACCATTCCAGAACACTGGGGCCTATATGCTGTATGTAATTTCCACTGATATTTAGAGCTTCACATACCTGTTAATTAACACGGCTACAAAGACAGGGCCATTGTCGGATTCTATACTGGTTGGAAACCCAAGTCTGGGAATTATTTCTCAAATCAGCGAGCTACTTCATTTTCTCTTTCAGATCAGGTAGGGAAGGCCTCTGCCCAACCGGAGAAGGTACCTACTATTCTAGTAAGTCATGATAACAGGTGACTGCCTTTGCTTCCCCGAAGGACACTCGCTTTCCCTGCATCCTGAGAACTCCACGTCTCAGCCAGTTGGAAAAGTGCTTCTTGGAGGTCATTATTCAGGGGCAATTTCCCCTGGAGCCCGGGGCCCTAGGGAGCGGCTGCACACTCCCAGGGAAAGGCAGAGCCACAGCCACACATCTGTCCCATCCCCTTTGCTCTGTAGGAGAGCTCTAGTGAGCCTAGGTCTGTCAGGAAAATCCTTGGCTCCTATGGGGACACATTCTATGTGTGAAACTGCATCCAGGACCTAGGGGCCACAGGGCGCCTGTTTCTCTCGGGGGCGGAGGGGTGGGGGGCCTGAAGCAGTGCGGCCCAGCAACAGCTCCCACATCCATCCAATTGCTCTTTTCTTACCTCTGATAGAACTAGCTTTGTTCCAGCCTTTGGCAATTTGGAGGCAGGCGGGCCCCACTTCCTCCCCAAGGAGGCATGGGACCTACTTTGAGTGGAAAGGCCCCTCACGGAGCTGAACCCAGGAAGGCGCCCAGTCATGTCTGACACATTCCTGCATCCTGCTTCTTCATGAGCAATACCGCTATAAGCTAGGAATGTCTTTCCAAGGCTCAGAAAGGACAGGGGAGATGCATGGTGCTGCCTCTGGAATTTCGGTCCTCTGAGCAGACCTGGAGGTCTCCCCTTGAAGAAGCTCACCAGTTTCTTCCAAATACAGGCTTGCAAACACACACTGGGTGGCTGCCTCTTCTTCCCTGAAGGACGATCACTTTCCCCGCATCCTGTGAACTCTGCATCCCAGCCTGCTGGAAAAGCGCTTCTTGGAGGTCATTTTTCAGGGACAATTTTCCCTGGAGCCCGGGGCCGTAGGGAGGGCCCCATGCTCGCTGGGAAAGGCAGAGTCACATCCACAGTCTGTTCTACCCCTTTTGCCCTGTAGGAGAGCTCTAGTGAGCCTAGGTCTGTCAGGAAAATTCTTGGCTCCTACGGGGACACACCCTGTGTGTTAACCTGCATATCGGACCTAGGGGCCACAGGGCGCCTGTTCCTCTCGGGGGGGACCCTGAAGTGGTGCGGCCCAGCAACAGCCTGAACATCCATCCGATTGCTCTTTCCTTCCTTCTGATAGAGCTAGCTTTGCTTCTCGCTTTGGCATTTCGGAAGCCAGGGGGAGCCCCACCGCTGTTGTCCTGGGGTCTATTGGAGGTACCGGGTCTATTGGACCCCAGCATGGCACCCGACCCCCTCAGACACACTCCCGCAGCCTCCTTCCCCATGGGCAGGACTGTTCTGACCTAGGAATGTGTTCCCAAGGCTCAGAAAATGCAGGGAGACACATGGCCCTGACTCTGGAACTGAGGCCGTTGGAGCAGGCCTGGAGGTCTGACGTCTGAGACGCCAAACACTTGCTGCAAGATACAGGTGTGAAAACACACTCTCTGGGGCTGCCTTTCCTTCCTCCAAGGAAGAGAGCTTTTCCAGTCTCCTCCGTGCTGAGTCATACAAGGCTGGAAAGGTCTGGCTTCGAGGGCATTTCTCAGCGGCAATGGCCCCTGAGGCCCTGCACCCAGGGAGGGATCCTACCCTCCCAGGGGAAGTCAAAGCAACCTCCAAACAGCTTTTCTCTCATGTTTCCTCTGCAGGAGGGAGCTAGTGAGCCCAGGTCTGTCTGGAACGTTCTTGGATCCTGCGGGGAAATCATCCTGGGAGCCCACCTGGATACCAGTCGTAGGGGCTAAAATTTGCATTTTCCTTCCTTGGAGCCCTAACGCAGTACAGGCCTAGCAACTGCTTGAAAATCCATCCTGTTGCTGTTTCTTCCCTCTGACAGAGCGAGCTTTGCTCCCCATTTTGGGATTTCAGAGGCAAGGTGGTGGCCTGCAACTCCCTTGCCTGGGGTCCATTGGAGGTGCAAGGTGCCCTCGACCAGGTGACCCCAGCATGACACCTGGCCCCC
>NW_017211727.1:0-17400 GCF_001704415.2 Capra hircus
TCAGGTTTTGGTATTAGGGTGATGGTGGCCTCATAGAATGAGTTTGGAAGTTTACCTTCCTCTGCAATTTTCTGGAAGAGTTTGAGGAGGATAGGTGTTAGCTCTTCTCGAAATTTTTGGTAGAACTCAGCTGTGAAGCCATCTGGACCTGGGCTTTTGTTTGCTGGAAGATTTCTGATTACAGTTTCAATTTCCGTGCTTGTGATGGGTCTGTTAAGATTTTCTATTTCTTCCTGGTTCAGTTTTGGAAAATTGTACTTTTCTAAGAATTTGTCCATTTCTTCCACATTGTCCATTTTATTGGCATACAATTGCTGATAGTAGTCTCTTATGATCCTTTGTATTTCTGTGTTGTCTGTTGTGATCTCTCCATTTTCATTTCTAATTTTATTGATTTGATTTTTCTCTCTCTGCTTCTTGATGAGTCTGGCTAATGGTTTGTCAATTTTATTTATCCTTTCAAAGAACCAGCTTTTGGCTTTGTTGATTTTTGCTATGGTCTCTTTTGTTTCTTTTGCATTTATTTCTGCCCTAATTTTTAAGATTTCTTTCCTTCTACTAACTCTGGGGTTCTCCAACTCTTCCTTTTCTAGTTGCTTTAGTTGTAGAGTTGGGTTATTTATTTGACTTTTTTCTTGTTTCTTGAGGTATGCCTGTATTGCTATGAACTTTCCTCTTAGCACTGCTTTTATAGTGTCCCACAGGTTTTGGGTTGTTGTGTTTTCATTTTCATTAGTTTCTATGCATATTTTGATTTCTTTTTTGATTTCTTCTGTGATTTGTTGGTTATTCAGAAGTGTGTTGTTCAACCTCCATGTGTTGGAATTTTTAATAGTTTTTCTCCTGTAATTGAGATCTAATCTTAATGCATTATGGTCAGAAAAGATGCTTGGAATGATTTCGAGTTTTTTGAATTTATCAAGTTTAGATTTATGGCCCAGGATGTGATCTATCCTGGAGAAGGTTCCATGAGCACTTGAAAAAAAGGTGAAATTCATTGTTTTGGGGTGAAATGTCCTATAGATATCAATTAGGTCTAACTGATCTAATGTATCATTTAAAGTTTGCGTTTCTTTGTTAATTTTCTGTTTAGTTGATCTGTCCATAGGTGTGAGTGGGGTATTAAAGTCTCCCACTATTATTGTGTTATTGTTGATTTCCCCTTTCATACTTGTTAGCATTTCTCTTACATATTGCGGTGCTCCTATATTGGGTGCATATATATTTATAATTGTTATATCTTCTTCTTGGATTGTTCCTTTGATCATTATGTAGTGGCCTTCTTTGTCTCTTTTCACAGCCTTTGTTTTAAAGTCTATTTTATCGGATATGAGTATTGCCACTCCTGCTTTCTTTTGGTCTCTGTTTGCGTGGTATATCTTTTTCCATCCCTTCACTTTCAGTCTGTATGTGTCCTTGTTTTGAGGTGGGTCTCTTGTAAGCAGCATATAGAGGAGTCTTGTTTTTGTATCCATTCGGCCAGTCTTTGTCTTTTGGTTGGGGCGTTCAACCCATTTACGTTTAAGGTGATTATTGATAAGTATGATCCGTTACCATTTACTTTATTGTTTTGGGCTCGGGTTTATACACCCTTTTCGTGTTTCCTGTCTAGAGGATATCCTTTTAGAATTTGTTGGAGAGCTGGTTTGGTGGTGCTGAATTCTCTCAGCTTTTGCTTGTCTGTAAAGCTTTTTGATTCTCCTTCGTATTTGAATGAGATCCTTGCTGGATACAGTAATCTGGGCTGTAGGTTATTGTCTTTCATCACTTTAAGTATGTCTTGCCATTCCCTCCTGGCCTGAAGAGTTTCTATTGAAAGATCAGCTGTTTATCCTTATGGGAATCCCCTTGTGTGTTATTTGTTGTTTTTCCCTTGCTGCTTTTAATATTTGTTCTTTGTGTTTGATCTTTGTTAATTTGATTAATATGTGTTTGGGGTGTTTCGCCTTGGGTTTATCCTATTTGGAACTCTCTGTGTTTCTTGGACTTGGGTGATTATTTTCTTCCCCATTTTAGGGAAGTTTTCAACTATTATCTCCTCAAGGATTTTCTCATGATCTTTCTTTCTGTCTTCTTCTTCTGGGACTCCTATAATTTCGAATGTTGGAGCGTTTCATATTGTCCTGGAGGTCTCTGAGATTGTCCTCGTTTCTTTTAATTGGTTTTTCTTGTTTCCTCTCTGATTCATTTATTTCTACCATTCTATCTTCTATTTCACTAATCCTATCTTCTGCCTCCATTATTCTACTATTTGTTGCCTCCAGAGTGTTTTTGGTCTCATTTATTGCGTTATTCATTATATTTTGACTCTTTTTTATTTCTTCTAGGTCCTTGTTAAACCTTTCTTGGCATCTCTCAATCCTTTGTCTCTAGGCTATTTATCTGTGTTTCCATTTTGATTTCAAGATTTTGGATCATTTTCACTATCAATATTCGGAATTCCTTCTCCGGTAGATTCCCTACTTCTTCCTCTTTTGTTTGGTTTGGTGGGCAACTCTCCCTGTTCCTTTACCTGCTGAGTGTTCCTCTGTCTCTTCATCTTGGTTATATTGCTGCGTTTGGGGTGGCCTTTTTATATTCTGGTAATTTGTGGAGTTTCTCTTTATTATGGAGCTTCCTCACTTTGGGTGGGGTTCTATCAGTGGCTTGTCAAGGTTTCCTGGTTAGGGAGGCTTGTGTTGGAGTTTTGGTGGGTGGAGCTGGGTTTCTTCCTCTCTGGAGTGCAGTGGAGTGACCCGTAATGGGTTATGAGACATCAAAGGTTTTGGGATAATTTTGAGCTGCCTGTATATTGAAGCTCAGGGGAGTGTTCCTGTGTTGCTGGAGAATTTGCGTGGTATGGTCTTGTTTTGGAACTTGTTGGCCCTTGGGTGGAGCTTGGTTTCGGTGTAGGTATGAAGGCATTTGATGAGCTCCTATTGCTTAATGTTCCCTGAATTCAAGAGTTCTCTAATGTTTTCAGGCTTTGGATTTAAGCTTCCTGCTTCTGGTTTTCAGTTTTATTTTTACAGTAGCCTCTAGACTTCTCCATCTATACAGCACCAATGATAAAATATCTAGGTTAAAGATGAAAAGTTTCTCCACATTGAGGGACACTCAGAGAGGTTCACTGAGTTACAAGGAGAAGAGAAGATGGAGGGGGTAGTTAGAGGTGACTGGAATGAGATGCGGTGAGATCAAGAGAGGAGAGAGCAAGCTAGCCAGTAGTCATTTCCATATGTGTGCTCTATAGTCTGGACCGCTCAGAGGTATTTACAGAGTTATACGGGGAAGAGGAGAGGGAGGAAGTAGACAGAGGTTACCAGGAGGATAAGAGAGAGGAATGAGTAGGAGAGAGACAAATCCTGCCAGTAACCAGTTCCTTAGGTGTTCTCTACCGTCTGGAAACACACAGAGATTCACAGAGTTGGATAGAGAAGAGATGGGGGAGAAAAGAGAGAGAGGCCACCTGGTGGAGAAAAAGGAGAGTCCAGAGGAGGAGAGAGTGGTCAAGCCAGTAATCTCGCTCTCAGGTAAACTTGGGTAGTGAAGTTTGGGTTTTTAAATGAACAAAATTGACAACAAAAATCTAAGAGCAAAGATTAAATATCTGTTTTTGAAGACAATGGTCTGCTTTTCTGGTTGCCTGATGTCCTATGCCAGCCTACAGAAGTTGTTTTGTGGAGTTTGCTCGGCGTTGAAATGTTCTTTTGAGGAATTTGTGAGGGAGAAAGTGATCTTCCCGTCCTATTCGTCCGCCATCTTTCCCTCTCTGTGCCTAGACTTTCAAGCCGAGGATCGACTCACACCACGGTGGCACGTGGGACAGCCCTGTGGAAAGCCTCGTGGGAAAGCCTCGAGGGAAAGCCTTGAGGGAAAGCCATTGATCCCCTGATCCACTCGACGGGAATTGTGACACTGCTGCTACAGCTCGGGAGGAAAGCGGCACGTGCATGCCCCGAATCGAGACGAGGACTGACTCCCCTGGGGAGACTCCAGAAGTACCCCAACATCCCATGTCAGGACTGGAGAGGAATCCTCAGGTTCCGGCACCGACTCCACACAAGGTCTTAGGCCCCGGCATCGGACGGGAGAGGAATCCCGAGAGGCCTCCGAGCAACTCGCATGGGGACTGGCCTTTCCCTGAGGCCACCAGAGCGGGTCCCTGTGGTCCGCGATGTAAGTCGAGAGCGCCTGCCGCAACTCGAGAAAATGCAGGAGGTTCTCCCCTCCAGGCGAGATGACACCCATTTCCGCTGAGGCGTCTCGAGGCTAATCACACCTAACCTCTGGAACTTCCAAAGGGTCCTTCACACCCTTGCTGGCAACTCAAGAAGTTCCCCGAGATACCCGTGTCCACTCGAGAGGAAGCACGAGAGTCCCGCACACATCCGGAGGAACCCCATTTCGGCCTCATAGCTCGAGAAGAGAGATCCTATCCCTGCGTGGTCGGGAAAGAATTCCCGGCGATGCCATCGCATCTCAAGAGGAGGCGCTCTCCACAGGAAACGCGAGAGGAACTCCAGGGTCGTGCCACCATTCCCAAGGCCCCCAGATGTCTCAGTCCATTCCAGGGAAACCTGTTTTCCCTGCACTGCCTCGACTTTCAAACCGAGGAGAGACTCACACCACGGTGGCACGTGGGACAGCCCTTTGGGAAAGCGTCGTGGGAAAAGCCTCGTGGGAAAGCCTCGAGGGAAAGCCACTGACCCCTTGATCCACGTGAAGGGAAGCGTGACACTGTTGCTACAGCTCGGGAGGAAAGCGCACGTGAATGCCCCCACTCGAGATGAGGTCTGACTCCCATGGGGAGACTCCAGAAGTACCCCAAGATCCATGTCAGCACTGGAGAGGAATCCTCAGGTTCCGGCACTGACTCCTCACAAGGTCTTAGGCCCCGCATCGACGGGAGAGGAATCCCGAGAGGCCCCCCGAGCAACTCGCTTGGGGACTGGCATTTCCTGAGGCCACCAGAGCGGGTCCCTGAAGTCCCCGTCGTAAGTCGAGAGCACCTGCCACAACTCGAGACAATCCAGGAGGTTCTCCCCTCCAGGCGAGATGAGGCCCATTTCTGCTGAGGCGTCTCCAGGCAAATCACACCTAACCTCTGGAACTTCCAATGGGTCCTTCACACCCTTGCTGCAACTCAAGAAGTTCCCCGACACACCCGTCTCCACTCGAGAGGAAGCACGAGAGTCCCGCCCACATCCAGAGGAGCCCCGTTTCCACCTCATAGCTCGAGAGGATGGATCCTTTCCCTGCGTGGTCGGGAAAGAATTCCCGGAGTTCCCGACGCATCTCATGAGGGAGATGCTCTCCACAGGAAAGCCGAGAGGAACTCCAGGGTCGTGCCACCATTCCCAGAGTCCCCCAGATATGTCAGTCCATTCCAGGGAAACCTGTTTTCCCTGCACTGCCCGACTTTCAAGCCGAGGATCGATTCGACTCACAGCACGGTTGCACGTGGGATATCCCTGTGCGAAAGCCTAGTTGGAAAGCCTCGTGGTAAATCCTCTTGGGAAATCCTCAAGGGAAAGCCACAGATCCCTTGATCCACGCAACGGGAAGCCTGACACTGCTGGTACAGCTCGGGAGGAAAGTGCACGTGCATGCCCCCACCCAAGAAGAGAATCGACTCCCCAGTGGAAACTCCAGAAGTATCCCAAGATCCATTTCAGCACTGGAGAGTAATCCTTAGGTTCCGGCCCGGACTCCACACTAGGTCTTAGGCCCCGGCATCGACGGGAGAGGAATCTTGAAAATCCCCCTAACAACTCACATGGGGACTGGCCTGTCCTGTGGCCACCAGAGAGGTTCCCTGATGTCCCCGTCGTAAGTCGAGAGTACCTGCTGTAACTCGAGAAAATCCAGGAGGTTCTCCCCTCCAGGCGAGATGAGGCCCATTTCCGCTGAGGCTTCTCGAGGCTAAACACACCTAACGTCTGGAACTTTCAAAGGGTCCTTCACACCCTTGCTTCAACTCAAGAATTTCCGCCGACATACCCGTCTCCACTCGAGAGGAAGCACGAGAGTCCTGCCCACATCCAGAGGAGCCCCCTTTTCGGCCTCGTAGTTCGAGATGAGGGATCCTTTCCCTGCTTGGTCGCGAAAGAATTCCAGGCTTTCCGGCCACATCTCAAGAGGAGGCACTCTCAACAGTAAAGTCGAGAGGAACTCCAGCGTCATGCCACAGGTGGCTTTCCCAGGAGTTAGGGTTCTCACAGGGCTGTCCGACGGGCCACCGTTGTGAGAGTCGCTCCTCGGCATGAAAGTCGAGGCAGTGCAGGGAAAACAGGTTCCTCTGGCATGGACTGAGACATCTGGTGAACTCTTGGTATGGTGGCATGACCCTGGAATTCCTCTCTCGTTTCCTGTTGAGAGCACCTCTACTGGAGATGCGACGGGAACGCCCGGGAATTCTTTCCCGACCACGCAGGGAAAGGATCCCTCCTCTCGAGCTATGAGGCGGAAACGGGGCTCCTCTGGATGTGGGCGGGACCCTCGTGCTTCCTCTCGAGTGGAGACGGGTATGTCGAGGAACTTCTTGATTTGTAGCAAGGGTGTGAAGTACCTTTTTGAAGTTCCAGAGGTTATGTGTGATTAGCCTCGAGAAGCCTTAGCCGGAATGGGCCTCATCTCGCCTGGAGTTGAGAACCTCCTGGATATTCTCGATTTGCGGCAGGTCCTCTCGAGTCATGACGAGGACCCCATGGACACGCCTCTGGTGGCCTGTGGAAAGGCCAGTCCCTATCGAATTGCTAGGGGGCTTTTCTGGATTCCTCTCCCGGCGATATCAGAGCTAAGACCTTGCGTGGAGTTTTGGCTGGAACCTGAGGATTCCTCTCCAGTGCTGACATGGATCTTGGGGTACTTCTGGAGTCTCCACAAGGGAGCCATTCCTCGTCTTGTGTGGGGGCATGCACGTGCGCTTTCCTCCCGGCCTGTAGCAGCAGTGTCACGCCTCCCGTCGCGTGGATCAAGGGATCTGTGACTTTTCCTCGAGGCTTTCCGACGAGGCTTTCCCACAGGGCTGTCCCACGTGCCACCGTGGTCTGAGCTGATCCTCTGCGTGAAAATCGAGGCAGTGGCAGGGAAAACAGGTTCCTCTGGAATGAACTGAGGCATCTGGGGAACTCTTGGAATTGTGGCACGACCCTGGAGTTCCTCTCGCCTTTCCTTGTGAGAGTGCCTCCCATTGAGATGCGACAGGAATGCCGGGCATTCTTTCCGGCGAAGCAGGGAATTGATCCCTCATTTCGAGCTACGAGGCAGAAACGGGGCTCCCTCTGGATGTGGGCGGGAACCCCTGTGCTTCCTCTCGAGTGGAGTCGGGGTATGTCGGGGAACTTCTTTGAGTTGGCAGCAAGGGTGTGAAGGACCCTTTCGAATTTCCACAGGTCAGATGTGATTAGCCTCGAGACGCCTCAGCGGAAATGGGCCTCATCTCCCCTGGTGGCGAGAACCTTCTGGATTTTCCCGAGTTGCGGCAGGTGCTCTGGAGTTACGACGGGGACCTCAGCGACCTGCTCTGGCAGCCTCTGGAAAGGGCAGTCCCCATGCGAGTTGCTCGGGGCCTCTCGGGATTCCTCTCCCTTCGATGCCGGGGCCTTAGTCCTTGTGTTGAGTCGGGCCGGAACCTGAGGATTGTTCTCCTGTGCTAACATGGATCTTGGGTAATTCTGGAGTCTCCACAGGGGAGTCAGTCCTCGTCTCGAGTGGGGGGCATGCACGTGGACTTTCCCTCCCTAGCTGTAGCTGCAGTGTCACACTTCCCGTCATGTGGCTCAAGGGATCTGTGGCTTTCCCTGGAGGCTTTCCCAAGAGGCTTTCCCACAGGGCTCTCCCACGTGCCACCGTGTTGTGAGTCGATCCTCGGCATGAAAGTCGAGGCAGTGCAGGGAAAACAGCTTCCTCTGGAATGGACTGAGATATCTGGGGACTCTTGGAATGGTGGCAGGACCCTGGAGTTCCCCTCGCCTTTCCTGTGGAGAGCGCCTCCTCTTGAGATTCGACGGGAATGCTGGGAATTCTTTCCCGACGAAGCAGGGAAAGGATCCCTCATCTCGAGCTACGAGGCGGAAATGTGTCTCCTCTGGATGTGAGAGGGAACCCCCGTGCTTCCTCTTGAGTGGAGACGTGCATGTCGGGGATCTAGTCTACTCAGCTCTCCAGAAGAACAGCCGTCATGGCAAATAGGTGTCCTCCAGTCCAGGCTCCTTAGTTTCTGTGGAAAGCTCTTGTTTATAATTTGTTCCTCCTTAAAAACACCTTTAGATCATTAGCACCATGGTTGTCATCATCATCGTCAAAGTTATTCCACATGCATAATATTTCTCATCTGCATATTATAATTCCTTTTCAATCTCAAATTCTGATGCTTTTGTCTGTTTCCTCTTTTTTTATTTTTTAAGTTTTAAATTGAAGTATAGTTGATTTATAATGTACTAATTTCTGCTGTACAGCAAAGTAATTCAGTCATACATATGTCCATTATGATTTATCTTCAGGATATTGAGATATATACTCGCAGTGCTATACAGTTCTCTGTGCTATACGGTAGGACCTTGTTGTTTGTCCACTCTTTATATAATAGTTTGCATCTGCTAGTCCCAACCTCCCATGCCATACCTCCTTCAGCCCCCTTCTTCTTGACAACCACAAGTCTGTTCTCTATATAAATCTATTTCTGTTTCATATATAAGTTCATTTGTGTCTTATTTTAGATTCCACATATAAATGATATCATATGATATTTGTCTTTCTTCATCTGACTTACTTCACTTAGTATGGATTCACCCATCCCTGGATTCACCCATCCATGTTCCTAGATGGACCTAGAGAATGGTAAAACTCCATTTTATCAAATATATATGTGCCACATATGCCCATTCATCTGTCTGGGAGCATTTAGCATGTTTCCATGTCTGGATTATTGTAAGTAGTGTTGCTGTTGTGGTGGCACATTGGAGTGCATGTATCTCTTTGAATTACAGTTTTCTCTGAATCTATGCCGAGTAGTGGGATTGCTGGATCTTCTGGTACCTCTGTTTTTCTGAGGAATCTCCATACTGTTCTCCATGGTGACTGCACCAACTCATGCTTGCTCTTTCTGAATGTTGTCTTATGTGAAGCCCATGAGCATTTTATTTTATTTCATTGTATTTTGATTTATTTTGCTTCTGGGTGTTTTGTTTGTTTGTTTATTAAAATCAGTAATAAAACACCCAGGATCCCGATACTTTGAGTATCTTTCTAAGTTTGAAAACTTTAATCAGTTTCATCTGCCATTTTATCTTACTGAGCAATGTTGACATTCTCTGGATAATCCACCAGCTTTCTCCTCACCTCCCCCACCAAGCCCTGGCCACTCTGCATTTACTCAAAAGGGAAGGTGACACTCTCCCATAATGAGCCATCGTGTTGTCCATAGGTTACACTTGACAACATGAAAACTAAGGCTCAGAGGGGAATGAAGGTGTCCTGTGTTAGTGCTCAGTGAGGAAAGAGGCCTGCTCTATCCTTTGGGGACTCAGGGCGAAGGGAAGAGAGAGTTAAAGGAGGTACAGCAGCATAAGTGCACCTGTCAGACAGTATTCTGTGACAGGTAAGCAGGGACTTGAAGGAAGTGAAGGAATAAAGCAGGGGCTATGGAGATAGGACATTCCATACAGGGAGAGTGGCAAGTGCAAAGCCTGAGGGAGGCAGATGCAGTGAGCATCCTGAACACAGTGAGCAGGAGGAAAGAGGTGGAAGATGACTGCGCAGAGGGGTATTGGGCCAGATCGTGGAGCTTCGTGACCACGTGGAAGAGGCTTCCAGAAGAAGGGTGTAAACCAGAGCCATATGACATGCTGTGGTGCTTGGCAGGAGCAGGAGGAATTGGTATCTTCACAAGGGGCAGGCACCATTAGGTAGCCAGTAACCAATGCCTGGTTAGATGGGCGCAGGAGAAGAGGATGATGGGTAGCTTTCTGGAAGAGCCAGTACACTCGGAGGTCAGAAGAGAAAGAAGGTCTTGCTGGAGGGGGAAAGAGTGAATGATTTTTTTTTAATGGAGGAATCAACAGCATATTTTTAGCCTGAAAGGAATAATCCAGTAGAGGAAAAACTGTGGTTTTGTTCTCCCTTAATATGTATGTTTTCTACAGGTGCTCCTGCCTTGTAATCACCCACATCTTTCTCGCACGTGATTCCAAGCCATTGTGGTGTAAATAGCTCTGCTGTACTCTTTTGAGTGTCACGGGAGGAAACGTGATAAACTCTCTGTGTCTCTAGTCTAATAGTCTATAGTCTGTGTCTATGCCTAATAGTCCTTGGGGGCTTCCCTTGTGGCTCAAACAGTAAAGAATCTGCATGTAATGCAGGAGACCTGGGTTTCCATCCCTGGGTCAGGAAGATCCCCTGGAGAAGGGAGTGGCTACTCACTCCAGTATTCTTGCCTGGAGAATTCCAATTTTATTGGGCTCCAAAATCAATGCAGATGGTGACTGTAGCCATAAATTAAAAGACACTTGCTCATTGGAAGAAAAGCTATGACAAACCTAGGCAGTGTATTAAAAAGCAGAGATATCACTTTGCCGACAAAAGTCTGTATAGTCAAAGCTATGGTTTTCTTCACTAGACATGTATGGATGTGAGAGTTGGACCATAAAGAAGGGTGAGCATGGAAGAATTAATGCTTTCAAACTGTGATACTAGAGAAGACTCTTGAGAGTTCCTTGGACACAAGGAGATCAAACCAGTCAATCCTAAAGAAAATAAACCCTAAATATTCATTGGAAGGACTGATGTTGAAGCTGAAGCTCCAATACTTTGGCCACCTGATATGAAGAGCCAGCTCATTGGAAGAGACCCTGATGGTGGGGAAGATTGAAGGCAGGAGGAGAAGGAGATGACAGAGGATGAGATGCCTGGATGGCATCCCTGACTCAGTGGACATGAATTTGAGCCAACTCCGGGAGGTGGTAAAGATCAGGGAAGCCTGGCGTGCTGTAGTCCATGGGGTCACAAAGAGTTGGGCATGACTGAGCAACTGAACAGTGACACTACAAAAGCCGTGAGAAAAGCAAGCTATTTTTTTTTTAATGAGACTTTTGCTTTGTTTTGTTTTTTGGCTGGTCTGGGTCTTGGTTACTGGTGCTCAGTCTTTTTCTAGTTGTAGTGAGCGGGGACAACTCTTCCGTGATATGCGGGCTTCTCATTGCAGTGGCTTCTTGTTGCAGAGCACAGGCTCCAGGGTGTGCAGGCTTCAGTAGTTGTAGCTCACAGGCTATAGAGCCTGTGGGCTCAGTAGTTGTGGTGCATGGGCTTAATTGCTCATTGGCATGTGATATCTTCCCAAACCCATGTTCCCTCCGTTGACAGGCAGATTCTTAACCCCTGGATCACCAGGGAAGTCCCGAGAGATTTTAAATTAACCATGAAAAACTATGTTATCAGGGCTTTAAAAGTCCCAACATGTTTATGAATACAAATATTCTTATTTTCAGTGAAGGTTTAAAATGTATCATCCAAGGATTTTTAAAGGTTCTAAATGGCATCTTCCAGATTTCTCAACTTTCTGATACCATAGTAAATTTCTTATGGAAGAACAGAAGAAGATGCTCTTGTTTGACAGAATATAATTCAGGGTCTTATTTACACAATGGAGTGTGAACCTTACTGTTTAATCATCTAGTCTCTAAAATAGATGCATCTCCCATGTTCAGCAGCACAGAATGTCAGCATTTTCAACACTTGTCAGAGACTCTGAGCACCTACTGGCTGCCATTTGGGTAAGACCACTATGATCTGAGATAACAGGGGAAATGTGCTCACTGTCCTTGGTAGGTTTCTCAGAGTTGTAGCCCTCTGTCAGGTTATATCACCAAAAAAGCAAGGGCACTACACACTCCAAGTGTGTGCTGACTTGCCTCTCCTCACAAATGCCTTCACTGAGTTAAAGCTTAAAATTTAGTTTGTGTATAGTGAAGATTTTGTGTAAACAAACAAAAAGCCTAATGGAAAAGTTTCTGTCTTCTGGTATTTTTGCCTTTTTACTAACTCAGTTCACATCCCTTATGTAGACAGCCACATCAAGAATTCTTCCATATATTAGAATCAAGAAAGTGTGGTTGTAGTTTTTCGTTTTTTGGTTTTTTTTTCCCCCTTGGATGATCTTAATCTTTCATTTTTCAAAAATGAACACAGTAGACCATTGTGTTTCCATTAATATGTTTCCTTGAATATGGTTCAGAATTTGTCTGGTTAGACTACTCCTCTCCAGGATCGAGCTTTCCTGGTCCTCAGAGAGTAAAGAATCTGCCTGTAGTGTGGGAGACCCACATATTGAACCTGGAGTCTCCAGAATCTGGCAAAACACATGCACCCATTTTTCTAGGTACTTTCTTTTATCAAAAACTATTTTAACCTGCCACATTTTTATATATTCTGAGTTCTAGGAGATTCAGCCTTTGAGAATCAAATACTTCTAAATAAACAGAAATAAAAACAAATATAATAAATATAAATTACTATAATGAATGTAAATATATGATAAATGCATAAGTGTGAATGACTATGTTCATGTGAATGACTAGAGGAAGATTTTGGTGGCTGTGTTTTTCATCGTCCTGTGCGTTTGCCTTGTGAGGAGGCCATATAGGGCCAGGCTTACAGCTTGGGCTGAGGAGATGTTGTCTGTGTCTGGCTGGATCTGCCACTCACTCTGACCCCCAAGTGAGTAATTTGACCATTTTAAGTTTCAGTTTCTTCATGGTTAAAGTTGGGTAACAACGATATTTACCTCAGGAGGTTATTCTGAGATGCGTGTGTGTGTGTGTGTGTGTGTGTGTGTGTGTGTGTGTGTGTGTGTGATATTTTTTGTTTCCTTTGCCTTGAAATAAGCACACAGCCTTCTCCTCTGGACCCATCTTTCCTTACCTACAGCCTTTCCAAACCTAAGAAACAACTGTTTCTTCCTGCAGTAGCTCATCCATGAATTATAATGGCCTACATTTATAGGACATTAGACAGTTATCAAAGAGATCCTGAATCTAGGGGATTAACTTGACAACTTGAATGCGTTTTCTTATGAAGAACGATCCATCTCTTTGGACCCACCTTTTCTCCACAATAACAGTTTCAGGAAACGCTGATGTACATCATCTCTGCTTATTGGCTTTATACTCATGAGAGAAATAGATTTGCAGCTTTTAGAGCATAAGCACAAAACATATTTATCTAATTGTCATGGGATCTTGGACTCTGGACTATGAATAATCCCCAAAGTTGAGCGGGTCTTGTTAATTAAGTGGCAGACTCCCCTCACGTGTCTCTGTGCTGAGTGGCGCATGTGGTGTGGGCTGCACAGAGGCGCCTTCCACCAGCCCAGCATCCAGAGGCGGGCCCCACAGGCCAGTCCCTCAGAGTTCTGAGGTTCCTGTAAAGTCTAGTCAGAAGAGTCGAAGTCGCTGTGAGCTGTTCTAACTGTGTCATCACCCATGGCAGGCGCGGATGTGGTTGCTTTTCTCACAAAGTCAGACTGTTAGCGTTAAAGTTCAGAAATCCAACTCAAATTCAGAAATACGTCCCTGACAACACTTAAGTTCTTTCCACCTGTAGTCATAAGAAATATTGTGGTTGATTGTTTCTACTGTATTTTCAGGATTTGTGTGGGTGTGTGGGTGTGTGATCATCGCGGTTATAAAGCAGGGCGGGCGAGCCGGGACTCAGTCCACTAGGCATCTATACCTGCTTGTCTCCTGGAGCCGCACCCCCGTCCCCGCCCAGCCTCCGTCCAGAGCCCCTCCCCGCTCTTTCGGATTAAAATATTTTCACTGAACTTAATAGGCTGACAATAGAAAACTAAAAAGGAACTAAATGTTTTTCAGATGACATCTTTGGTAGGCTAATTCTAAGAAGTGCAGCTTCTAGTCAGCAACCTAAGCAAAGAAAAATGTGAACGAAAACAAACCATGTGAAAATGAAAACGCTTCTCTCATCACTTCCAGTGGTTTTGAAAAAACAGCATCACCAAAAGCAGAGAGACAAGAAAGAAGGAAAGCTAGCATTATTTTTTAGACCGAAGAGTCCAGGTGACTCTGCTAAGCTGGTGGTGGAGGAGAGCACAGCTCTCAGCCTGTGGTTGGAAGACTCTTCTCTGCTCCAGACCTGATGCTCGAACCTGGCTCCTGGGACACTCACTTAGACTGGATTATTACTGCTCAGTGTTAGAGGAGTGGCTCCCTTCCCTTTCAACTGAATGACAACAGCAACATATGTATGGCTTTTGTTTCTGTTGGGAGACTGACTAACAAGGTACAGTATTAAAGGAATGCTCTTAATCAAGGGCAGAGCCATATTAGAAAGAATCATCATGAATCTTGCAAGAGTTATATCTCTGCACACCATCCACAGACCCCCATCCCCATCCGCACTGGAAGTTAAACTCAAGTGCCTCACTGGAAGTTAAACTCAAGTGCCTCACTGGAAGTTAAACTCAAATGCCAAGCCCTGGTTTCTTCCTTGTTCACCAGGCTGCTTTCTCTCTTTGTGAAGTGAAAGTCGCTCAGTTGTGTTCGACTCCTTGCGGCCCCATGGACTAGTCCATGGAATTCTCCAGACCAGAATACTGGCATGGATAGCCTTTCCCTTTCTCCAGGGGATCTTCCCAACCCAGGGATCAAACCCAGGTCTCCCGCATTGTGAGTGGATTCTTTACCAACTGAGCTATCAGGGAAGCCCTTTGTGAAGGAGGTCCTATTCCCTTCTCCTTTCCAAATTGGACGTGTAGTTCACTTTTGTTATTTGAAATGTTATCACCACTATGCCGTTTCACTTAGTATCTAGTTATGTAATGAACTTCTTTTTCCTACACAGTTTAAAATTTTTAGGAATCATTGACTGAGGGGTGAGGCAGAAGGGAAAGGGTTATCAGCAGGCTTGCACTTGGAGCTCATGGGCTATCCCCAGTGCCCAGAGGAAGGCCTGAGCAGGAGGGGACTGGGGCCTTTCCATCCCTCTTCCCTCAGTAGTTTTCCTCTTACTTCTGCCAGCTCACCTCCAGGGACACTTTTTTTTTTTCTCCTGCCTAAAGTGTGGGGGGAAAGTCTTGTCAGAGTTTTTGTTGAAAGAGAACTGGCATTTGAGAGAAGCATTTGCTAGGAGGCTTAGGATAGATGGGCTTGCCCAGGAGAGCTGCCCACAAGTGCCTGCATCTCCTGCTTCCAAAGCAAGCACATCCTGGGGAACTGACCTGAAACAGAGCCACCTGGCATGGGAGCTGCTTTTCCAAAATTCCTCTGCACCTGACTTTGGGAATCCTCTCGGCCATCTGGCACCCAGGGCCCAGCTCCAGGCTCAGCCGTGTGTGCAGCCAAGAGTCTGGGAAGACAGGAACCACTTGCCCCATCAGTCATGTTCATATCCACAGCCTGACCCAGTAGGGTGGAGGAGCCCTGGTCTCAGTGGGGAGTCCTAGGGCAACAGGATCCCCCGCAGCACTCCCAGGTTATTCTATACAGAGTCCTTGCTCTCAGCCCATTTCCCCTTCTAAGGAAAGTATGGAAAACTAAGATTTCTCTTTGAAACCTCTAAGGAACAACTGCCCTGAACCCTGAGCTGGGGCAACATCCTTGGCGTCTGTGACACACCTGTGAATCTTACCTGGGTTTCAGGGCCCTCAGTCCTGCGTTGACTCAGGCATCCTGACCACACTCTCTAGTCCTCCTGCTGTAGGAATGGCCACAGTTGTTTTCTGTGTAAAACTTAAAATGTTTGTATTAGACTGAGCTTTCTGTGATACTTAGAAAATAAGATAGTAAGAAAATTAAGATGCTTTGGGGTCTAAATACTTGTGAAGCACATTTAAAAAAAATTAACAAAATGCCTTAAAGAATCTAAGTAAATTTAAGAGAGGATCTACTGGATTTTCACTAGCTGCTTAAAAAAAAAAGAGAGAGAGAGAGAGATTTACTTTGATCCATCGTGCCATTCTGTGAGCTGTAACAGTAATCTCATAGCTGCTGCACTCAATGATTTGCTTCATTCTGTGTTTAAAAACAGGGATTCATTCAGCTGGATAGGAGATGAATTCTGTCATTAGAAACTTTGCCATCGGGTTTAAGAAATATATTTATAACTCATTTCTTTCAGGGAACAGGTTTCAAGATCTCCATAAGTCTTTTATTAAGATAAATCACAGCTTTGTCAATTTCTCAAGAAGTACTCTATTTTTAACTCCCAAGGAGAATCACAATAATAAAATAAATTAACCTAGTAGGTTATTTTCTTTCAATGGCACCTGTTTCTATAGTAGAATTCCAGCTACATATTTCTTGGGCTTCACTGGTGCTTAGGCAGTAAAGAATCTGTCTGCAATGCAGGAGATCTGGGTTCAATCCCTGGGTTGAGAAGATCCCTTGGAGAAAGGAATGGCAACCTATTCCAGTATTCTTGCCTAGAGAATTCCATGGACAGAGAACTTGGAAGGCTATAGTCCTTGGAGTCACAAAGAGTCGGACACAACTGAGCAACTAATACACATATTTCTTACTATTTGCATAGTAGAAGCAATCATTCATAACATTTTATAGCATTTATAAAGAACTTTTAGTGCCTTTTTAAAAAAAAGCTGCACTAGTCTTAGTTGTCACACACGGGATCTTTAACTGTGGCATGCAAGCTCTTACTTGCAGTGTATGGGATCTAGTTCACTGACCAGAAATTGAACCCAGGCCCCTGCATTGGAGAAGCCACTGGATCACCAGGGAAGCCCTCTAAAGAACTTTTAAAGTGAAGCTTTTTTGGATCTTTGCAGCAGCTCTGGGCAGTCCTAGTAGTGATACTGTTCTGCATTCTGAGCCCCCTGTCCTCCCTGAGGGACACAAGGGGCCAAGTGAGCAGATGCTACCCCAGCATCAGACAGCAGAGCCAGACTTGCTATGCAACCTCCCTTCCAATGATGTCCTCTTTTAATTGTTCCTCTGGTAAATTTCAATACTGTTTTCCTTGAAGTATGTGTTTAAAAGGAAATCCTAGATGTGTTCAAACATTACTGCTCAGTCTCTATTTTCTGTTTTCAAATGACTGGTTCCATGCTTGATGAAGCTCAATTAAAAACAAACAAACAAACCTGTCCCAAGTATTCATCGTATAGATTTCCATGCCTGAGGAAACATAATGTAGAAACTGAATCTGAGATCATTTTAAACAAACATATGAATTCTTATATGATACTGCTTATTTCATTAATGATTCTAATTTATATGTAGTGTGCCATCCTCATTTATATAATGGAGCCAATCTCAGCACCCCTCACCTGAATATGATGGCTATTTCTTTATTGTCCTGTGTGTAAGACTCCTTTAGTATGCCTACAAATATAAACGTGCTTCTGTCCTATTCCATTCAACTTCTTTGATTCCAAGTTAAGAGCCACTG
>NW_017211728.1:0-17400 GCF_001704415.2 Capra hircus
TCGGGAGGAAAGCGCAGTGCATGCCCCACTCGAGATGAGGACTGAATCGCCTGGGGAGACTCCAGAAGTACCCAGATCCATGTCAGGCCTGGAGAGAAATCCTCACGTTCCGGCCCCAACTCCAGACAAGGTCTTAGGTTCCGGCATCTACGGTAGAGGAATCCAGGGAGGTCCCTAGCAACTCGCATGGGGACTGCTTTCCTGAGGCCACAGAGCGGGTCCCTGAGGTCCCCGTCGTAAGTCGAGAGCACCTGCCGCAAGTCGAGAAAATCTGGAGGTTCTCCCCTCCAGGCGAACAGAGGCGAATTATTGCTGAAGCATCTCGAGGCCAATCACACCTACCCCCTGAACCGTCCAAAGGTTCCTTCACACCTTGCTGCAACTCAAGAAGTTCCCGATATACCGTATGCACTCGAGAGGAAGCAGAAGGGTCCGCCACATCCAAAGGAGCCCGTTTCCGCCTCTTTGCTCGAGATGAGGGATCTTTCCCTACTTGGTCGAAAAAGAATTCCCGAGGTTCCGTCGCATCTCAAGAGGAGGCCCTCTCCACAGGAAAGCGGATAGGTACTCCAGTCAGGCCACCATTCCAAGAGTCCCCAGATGTTCAGTCCATTTCAGAGGAACCTGTTTTCCCCAAACTGCCTCGACTTTCACAGCCGAAGATCGACTCAACCACAGTGGCACGTGGACAGCCCTGTGGTAAAAGCCTCGAGGAAAGCTCGTGGGAAAGCCTTGAGGGAAGCCTCGAGGAAAGCCACAGATCCTTGATCACGCGATGGAAGCGTGACCACTGCTTCCACAGCTCAGAGGAAAGCGCACGTGCATGCCCCCACTCGAGACGAGGACTGACTCCCTGGGGAGACTCCAGAAGTACCCAAGATCCATGTCAGCACTGGAGAATAATTCTCAGTTTACGCCCGACTTCACAAAAGGTCTTAGGCCCCAGCATTGAAGGAGAGGAATCCTGAGAGGCCAATAAGCAACTCGCACGGAGAGTGGCCTTTCCTGAGGCCACCAGATAGGGTCCTGTGGTCCCGTCGTAAATCGAGAGCACTACCGCAACTCGAGAAAATCCTGGAGATTCTCCTCCAGGCTAGATGAGCCATTTCGCTGAGGCGACTCGAGCTAATCACATCTAACCTTTGGAACTTCCATAGGGTCCTTCACACCCTTGCTGCAACTCAAGAAGTTCCCCGACATACCCTTGTCCACTCGAGAGGAAGCGCGAGCGTCCTTGCACATCCAGAGAAGGCCTTTTCTCCTTGTAGCTCGAGATGAGGGATCCTTTCCCTGCGTGGTCGGGAAAGAATTCCTGGCATTCCGTCGCATCCAAGAGGAACGCTCTCCACAGGAAAGGCGAGAGGAACTCCAGGGTCGTGCCCCATTCCAAGAGTCCCCCAGAGGACTGAGTCCATTCAAAGGAAACTCTTTTACCTGCACTGCCTTGACTGTCACGTCGAGGATCGACTCACACACACGGTGGCACGTGGACCCTGTGTGTTAGCCTCGTGGGAAAGCCTCATGGGAAATCCTACAGGGAAAGCCACACATCCCTTGATCCACCCGTCGGGTAGCCATGACACTGCTGCCACCGTTTAGGGAGGAAAGCCACGTGCATTTCCCACTCGAGACGAGGACTGACTCCCCTAGGGAGAGTCCAGAAGTACGCAAAATTCACGTCAGCACTGGAGAGGAATCCTGCAGTTTCCGGTCCCAACTCAACACAAGGTCTTTGACTCGGGAAATGCAAGCAGTTAAAAGATCTCTCCTTTGGAGCCTCGAGGGGGGATCGGGGCTTCTCTGGATGTGGGCGGGACCCTCGTGCTTCCTTTGAGTGTAGACGGGTATGTCGGGAAAGCTCTTGAGTTGCAGCAAGTGTGTGAAGGAACCATTGGAAGTTCCAGAGGTTAGGTGTGCTTAGCCTCTAGATGCGTCAGTGGAAATAGGCCTCATTTTGCCTGTAGGGAGAACCTCCTGGATTTTCTCGAGTTACGGCAGGTGCTCTCGAATTACGACGGGGACCTCAGGGAACCTGTCTCGTGGCCTCAGGAAAGGCCAGTCCCCATGCAAGTTGCCAGGGGGACTCTCGGATTCCTCTTGGGTCGATGCCGGGGCCTAAGACCTTGTGTGGAGTCGAGGCCGGATCCTGAGGATTCCTCTCCAGTGCTGACATGGTTCTTGGGGTACTTCTGGAGTCTCCCCAGGGAAGTCAGTCCTCGTCTCGAGTGTGGGCATGCACGTGCGCTTTCCTCCCGAGCTGTAGCAGCAGTGTCACGCTTCCTAACGCGTGGTCAAGGGATCTGTAGCTTTCACTCAAGTCTTTCCTTCAAGGCTTTCCCAAGAGTCTTTCCCACAGGGCTGTCCCACCTGCCACCATGGTGTGAGTCGATCCTCGCTTGAAAGTCGAGGCAGTGCAGGGAAAACAGGTTCCTCTGGAATGGACTGTGACATCTGGGGGACTCTTGGAATGGTGGTACGACCCTGGAGTTCCGCTCGCCTTTCCTGTGGAGAGCGCCTCCTCTTGAGATGGGACGGGAACGCCGGGAATTCTTTCCCGACCAAGCAGGGAAAGGATCCGTCATCTCGAGGTCCGAGGCAGAAACGGGGCTCCTCTGGATGTGGGCGGGACCCTCGTGCTTCCTCTGGAGTGGAGACGGTATGTCGGGGAACTTCTTGAGTTTCAGCAAGGTTGTGAAGGAACCTTTGGAATTTCCAGAGTTTAGGTGTGATTAGCCTCGAGTGCCTCAGCGGAAATTGGCCTCATCTTGCCTGGAGGGGAGAACCTCCTGGATTTTCTCGAATTGTGGCAGGTGTTCTCAACGTACGCTGGGACCTCAGGGACCCGCTCTGGTGGCGTCAGGAAAGGCCAGTTCCCATCCGAGTGGCTACGGGGCCTCTCAGGATTCCTCTCCCGTCGATGGTGGGGCCTAAGACCTTGTGTGAAGTCGAGGCCTGGTACCTGAGGATTCTCTCCCGTGGTGACATGGTTCTTGGGTACTTCTTGAGTCTCCCCAGGGTGTCATCCTCTCTCAGCGGGATCATGCAGAACGCTTACCTCTGAGCTGCAGTAGCAGTGTCACGCTGCCGTCGCGTGGATCAAGAGATCTATGTCTTTCCTGCAGGTATTTCTCATGGGGCTTTCCCCTCGAGACTTTCCACGAGGCTTTCCCACATCGCTGTCCCACGTGCCACCATGGTGCCAGTCGATCCTCGCGTGAAAATCAACGCAGTGCAGGGAAAACAGGTTCCTCTGGAATGGACTGAGACATCTGGGACTCTTGGAATTGTGGCACGACCTGGAGTTCCTTCGCCTTCCTGTGGAGAGCGCCTCTTCTTGAGATGCGGTGGGACGCCGGGAATACTTTCCCGACCAAGCAGGGAAAGTCCCGTGGTCCAGCCCGGTGGATCAGCGTGATTCGAAAGGTGGGACGTAGTCGTCGTCTTTGGAAATATACATATTTAATCCCGAATATAAAGAGATTAGAAATGATTGTGTAGTAGGAAGATTATTGGAGAAAAAGAGGCTGAATAAACTTGGATTACGTGGAATAGCATCCATCCTCCAGTAGAGAATTCAGCCAGAAAACGGGAGCAAAAAAGAAGCGACATGGGGGAATCAGTCTTTCCGAAACTGATCTGATTTCTTTATTTTTGGTTTTTGCTTGTATACCTCTTGTTACACATAGGGATAATACAGAGTCACGCAGGAGTCGCATCCTGACCTTTATCAAAATGCAGGTGCTTCACATAAATGTATAAAAAAGGTCTTAGGGATCTTACATCATCTTCTGGCCATGAATGAGACCTGCTGACATTTTATGATCCTTTTTTCTGAATAACCAAATAAACTTATTTCTTCCAAGGGTGTTTTTTATTAACCAGGCACCACCTCCAAATAAAGTTACATTCCTATGGGTGAGGTGTAGTGAGTTACAATAAGAAAGGAATTTATTTAACACCAGGTTAAACATGATTAGTCTTAAGGTGAATCTTATTTCTCCTATATGCTTAAAAGTTAATACTTATTTCTCATATACTAGTTATATTCATTATAAGGGTAGGAAATGGAGATTTATCAGCAACATCCAGCCTAACAAATGAAAATCCTTTCATCAATTCTCCCCTTAAGATCTATTTATCTTAAGATATGATAAAGTTACATTCTTACATAGAAAGGACACAGTGATATATAACAAAGTACAGTGATCTATTACAAAAGTGAAAATCATTAACTCAAAAAGTCTAGTATTGCTAACATCAAAAATGCTATATTTCCTTTGCTATATTCCAAATACATTGATTAATATATTCCCAAGTGCCTAAGGATATGGAGGCTGGTGCAATCATTGACTCACAAGAAGAAAAAGTCCTATGCTAATTAAGACTCTCAAAATACTCCAAAACTCTCTGTGCTGTTTACAGTTGAGAGGCAGTAAACAATCTTGTGCTAGTGGCAGCAGTATGGATAATCTGTCAACAAGCTGGTCTGTCAGCAGAGAGGTTTGACCTAAAATATCCTTGTCCACCAGAGCAGGGAATTAGCAGCAATTTTTGACACAACAAATGAAGAACCTTCACCAATATAATTCCTAACCAACTATACTAATAATTTCTAACTCCCCAAAATAATTTGCTTAGTAAGTTAAAACATCTCATGCCTCTCAGGTTGGGGAGGCTGTAAACAATCACATGTGGCCGGACAAACCTATAAAGGTGGGCTAGATAACCTTCAGAGGAGTCGGCAAGCTGAAACACTCTTGGTCATGCCCAAGAATATTTATTGCCTTGAAGCTGCACGTTTACTTCTTCTCCGAGAGAAACAGTTATGGGGGAGAGCCCCCGTAAAGTCAGAAGTGTAGGTGAGAGCGTAAAACAGACTCTGGTTTAGGGGTTCGATGCTCGGGAACAGGGGGTTACCTGAGGCTTGATCACGCCTTTGCGCCATGCCAAGCCTCCTTCCTCATGACCTTTGCCATAGGCGGAATTCCTCACGCTGGTCCCCGGAAGGAAAGGATCCCTCATCTCGAGCGACGAGGTGGAAACGCGCCTCCTGTGGATGTAGGGGGGACCATCTTGCTTATTCTCGAGTGGAGACCGGGTATGTCGGGGAACTTCTTGAGTTGCAGCAAGGGTGTAAAGTACCTTTTGGAAGTTCCAGAGGTTAGGTGTGATTAGCCTCGAGACACCTCAGTGGAAATGGGCCTCATCTCGCCTGGAGGGGAGAACCTCCTGGATTTTCTCGAGTTGCGGCAGGTGCTCTCGACTTACGACGGGACCTCAGGGGCCAGCTCTGGTGGCCTCAGGAAAGGCCAGTCCCCATTCAAGTTTCTAGGGGGCCTCTCAGGATTCCTCTCCTGTCGATGCCGGGGCCTAAGACTTGTGTGAAGTCGGGGCTGAACCTGAGGATTCCTCTCCCAGTGCTGACATGGATCTTGTGGTACTTCTGGAGTCTCCCCAGGGGAGTCAGTCCTCGTTCGAGTGGGGGCATGCACGTGCGCTTTCCTCCTGAGCGGTAGCAGCAGTGTCACGCTTCCCGTTGCGTGGATCAAGGGATCTGTGGCTTTCCCTCTAGGCTTTCCATGAGGCTTTCCCACAGGGCTGTCCACATCCACCTTGGTGTGAGACGATCCTCGGCGTGAAAGTCATGGCAGTGCAGGGAAAACAGGTTCCTCTGGAATGGACTGAGACATCTGGGGAACTCTTGGAATGGTGGCACGACCCTGGAGTTCCTCTGGCCTTTCCTGTGGAGAGCACTTCCTCTTGAGATGCGACGGGAACGCCAGGAATTCTTTCCCGACCACGCAGGGAAAGGATCCCTCCTCTCTAGATACGAGGCGAAACGGGGCTCCTCTGGATGTGGGTGGGACCCTCGTGCTTCATCTCGAGTGGAGACGGGTATGTCGGTGATCTTCTTGACTTGCCGCAGGGGTGTCAAAGACCTTTGGAAGTTCCAGAGGTTAGGTGTGATTAGCCTCGAGATGCCTCAGGGGAAATGGGCCTCATCTCGCCTGGAGGGGAGAACCTCCTGGATTATCTTGAGTTGGAGCAGGTGCTCTCGTCTTAGCATGGGGACCTCAGGGACCGCTCCTGTGGCCTCAGAAAAGGCCCAGTGCCCATGGGAGTTAGCTAGGGGCCTCTCAGGATTCCTCTCACTCGCATGCGTCGATGCGGCCTAAGACCTTGTGTGGAGAGCCCGAGCGGAGGCGGCGCGGAGCGTTTCGGTTCTCAGTGCCTGGGGCACCGGTGTGTGGTGTGAGGCTGCGGCGGAGCCTCTACACTGAAGGTGCGAGAGGTTGGCAGCTTCGATTGAAGCACATCGAGCGGCGACAGCAGTGAAAGTCATGAGCGACAGCGGCGAGGAGAACTACGGCGAGGGGAATCCCGTTCTGCTTCCAGAAGCGGAAGTGCTCATGGATCTGGGAAATCTGCAAGTCATACCCCTGCAAGGTCTCGCTCCAAGGAAGATTCCAGGCGTTCCAGATCAAAGTCCAGGTCCAGATCGGAATCTAGGTCTAGATCCAGAAGAAGTTCTCGGAGGCATTATACAAGGTCACGATCTCGGTCCCGGTCCCATAGAAGATCTCGTAGCAGATCTTACAGCAGAGATTATCGAAGACGGCATAGCCACAGTCATTCTCCCATGTCTACTCGCTGGCGTCATGTTGGGAATCGGGCAAATCCTGATCCTAACTGTTGTCTTGGAGTATTTGGATTGAGCTTGTATACTACAGAAAGAGATCTAAGAGAAATGTTCTCTAAATATGGCCCAATTGCTGATGTATCTATTGTATATGACCAGCAGTCTAGACGTTCAAGAGGATTTGCCTTTGTATACTTTGAAAATGTAGATGATGCCAAGGAAGCAAAAGAGCGTGCCAATGGAATGGAGCTTGATGGATGTAGGATCAGAGTTGACTTCTCCATAACGAAAAGACCACATACTCCAACAGCAGGAATTTACATGGGGAGACCTACCTATGGCAGCTCACGCCGTCGAGATTACTATGACAGAGGATATGATCGAGGCTATGATGATCGGGACTATTACAGCAGATCGTACAGAGGAGGAGGAGGAGGAGGAGGAGGAGGATGGAGAGCTGCTCAAGACAGGGATCAGAAATACAGAAGACGGTCACCTTCTCCCTACTATAGTCGTGGAGGATACAGATCACGTTCCAGATCTCGATCATACTCACCTCATCGCTATTAAAGCATGAAGATGAAGACTTTCTGAAACCTGCCCTAGAGTTGGGATATTGTTTGTGGACAATATTTTTTATTGTCTCCTGTTTAAAAAGTGAACAGTGCCTGGTGAAGTTAGGTGACTTTTACACCTTTTATGATGACTACTTTTGGTGGAGTTGAAATGCTGTTTTCATTCTGCATTTGTGTAGTTCGGTGCTTTGTTCAAAGTTAAGTGTTTTCAGAAAAGTATGTTTTACATGTATTTTTTTACAGTCTAAAATTTTGACTGCTGAGAAGTTTCTATTGTACAGAACTTCATTTAAATGGTTTTTCTACTGAATACAGGGTATTCTGAAGATTGAAGCCTGTGTGTAAAATGCTACCAAATGGCAAAAAGCAACAATAACGTTTGGTTTTTACTTTTCTTTCTAACATATCAATGCTTAGGAGAACTGTTCTGATTAGATTGTCAGTAGTAAATTAAAGAAAAAAATGCCCGTTTTCCTCGAGTCCATGAAACATACCATACTTAATATACCTGCAGTTAAGTGATAAAAATTACGCTCTGTAACTCTATACTGCTAGTGTTAAAAACTAAAGATCTTTCAATACAGCAAATGCTTAATGCTTATATAAATGTGACTTTGACAGCCTTTATGTAATCTGTATTATACATAGCAGGGAATAAGATGAGTTGCACAATGTATGCCTTAAAAAGGCTATTTCTTAAAGCTGTTAGAAGGGGATAATGGTATTTCAATTAGTAATCAGCAAGTGAAAATAATATTCCACCACAAATGTACTCTTGTTCTTCTAGCTTTTAAGACTATATGGAAAAACTGGGTGGTTCAGAGTTTTGAGAAAAAAGAAGGGAACACTACACCTGTGTTGTGGATGATCTGAAGACTTTGCCTGTTCATTTTTTAAATACTAATTTCAGGTTCTTTGCTTACCAAAGGAGGCCCAATTTCACTCAAAAGTTTTGAGAACTGTGTTTAAATAAATGCAAAGAAAAGAGTAAAAAGGAAAGAAAAAAAAAAGACCTTGTGAGGAGTTGGGCAGGAACCTGAGGATTCCTCTACAGTGCTGACATGGATCTTGGGGTACTTCTGGAGCCCCCCCAAGGGAAGTCAGTCTTCGTCTCGAATGGGGGCATGCACGTGCGCTTTCCTCCTGAGCTGTAGCAGCAGTGTCACGCTTCCGGTCGCGTGGATCAAGTGATCTGTGGCTTTTCCTCCAGGCTTTACCACGAGGCTATCCCAGAGGGCTGTCCCACATGCCGCCGAGGTGTGAGTCGAACCTCGGCGTGAAAGTCGAGGCAGTGCAGGGAAAACAGGTTCCTCTGGAATGGACTGAGATATCTAGGGGACTCTTGGAATGGTGGCACGACTCTGGAGTTCCTCTCGCATTTCCTGTGGAGAGCGCCTCCACTTGAGATGCGACGGGAACGCCGGGAATTCTTTCCCGACGAAGCAGGGAAAGGATCCCACATCTCGAGCTACGAGGCGGAAAGGGGCTCCTCTGGATGTGGGCGGGACACTCGTGCTTCCTATCGAGAGGAGACGGGTATATCAGGGAACTTCTTGAGTGGCAGCAAGGGTGTGAAGGACCCTTTGGAAGTTCCAGAGGTTAGGTGTGATTAGCCTCGAGACGCCTCAGCGGAAATGGTCCTCATCTCCCCTGGAGGGGAGAACCTCCTGGATTTTCACGAGTTGTGGCAGGTGGTCTCGACTTACGACGGGGATCTCAGGGACCCGTTCTGGTGGCCTCAGGAAAGGCCAGTGCCCATGCGAGTTGCTCGGGGGCCTCTCGGGATTCCTCTCCCGTCGATGCCTGGGCCTAAGACCTTGTGTGGAGTCGGTACCGGAACCTGAGAATTCCTCTGCAGTGCTGACATGGATCTTGGGGTACTACTGGAGTCTCCCCAGGGGAGTCAGTCCTCGGCTCGAGTGGGGGCATGCACGTGCGCTTTCCTCCCGAGGTGTAACAGCAGTGTCACGCTTCCCTTCGCGTGGATCAAGTGATCTGTGGCTTTCCCTCGAGGCTTTCCCATGCGGCTTTCCCACGTGGCTTTCCCACAGGTCAGTCCCAGGTGCCACCGTGTTGTGAGTCGATCCTCGGCTTGAAAGTCGAGGCAGAGCAGGGAAAACAGGTGTCCCTGGAATGGACTGAGACATCTGGGGGACTCTGGGAATGGTGGCACGACCCTGGAGTTCCTCTCGCCTTTCCTGTGGAGAGCGCCTCCACTTGGGATGTAAGGGGAACGCAGGGAATTCATTCCCGACCACGCAGGGAAAGGATCCCTCCTCTCGAGCTAGTAGGCGGAATCGGCGCTCCTTTGGATGTGGGCGGGACTCTCGTTCTTCCTCTCGACTGGAGACGGGTATGTCGGGGAACTTCTTGAGTTGCAGTAAGGGTGTGAAGGACCCTTTCGAAGTTCCAGAGGTTAGATGTGATTAGCCTCGAGCCCCTCAGCGGAAATGGGCCTCATCTCGCCTGGAGGGGAGAACCTCCTGGATTTTCTCGAGTTGCGGCAGGTGGTCTCGACTTACGACGGGGACCTCAGGGACCCGCTCTGGTGGCCTCAGGAAAGGCCAGTCCCCATGCGAGTTGCTCGGGGGCCTCTCGGGATTCCTCTCCCCTCGATGCTGCGGCCTAAGACCTTGTGTGGAGTCGGTGCCGGAACCTGAGGATTCCTCTCCAGTGCTGACATGGATCTTGGGGTACTTCTGCAGTCTCCCCAAGGGAGTCAGTCCTCCTCTCGAGTGGGGGCATGCACGTGCGCTTTCCTCCCGAGCTGTAGCAGCAGTGTCACGCTTCCCTTCGCGTGGATCAAGGGATCTGTGGCTTTCCCTCGAGGCTTTCCCATGAGAATTTCCCACATGCCTTTCCCACAGGTCTGTCCCACGTGCCACCGTGGTGTGAGTCCATCCTCGGCGTGAAAGTCGAGGCAGAGCAGGGAAAACAGGTGTCCCTGGAATGGACTGAGACATCTGGGGGACTCTGGGAATGGTGGCACCACCCTGGAGTATCTCTCGCCTTTCCTGTGGAGATCGCCTCCTCTTGAGATGCGACGGGAACGCCGGGAATTCTTTCCCGAAGACGCAGGGAAAGGATCCCTCCTCTCGAGCTAGGATGCGTAATCGGGGCTCCTCTGGATGTGGGCGGGACTCTCGTGCTTCCTCTCGAGTGGAGACGGGTATGTCGGGGAACTTCTTGAGTTGCAGCAAGGGTGTGAAGGACCCTTTGGAAGTTCCAGATGTTAGATGTGATTAGCCTCGAGCCCCCTCAGCGGAAATGGGCCTCATCTCGCCTGGAGTGGAGAACCTCCTGGATTTTCTCGAGTTGCGGCAGGTGGTCTCGACTTACGACGGGGACCTCAGGGACCCGCTCTGGTGGCCTCAGGAAAGGCCAGTCCCCATGCGAGTTGCTCGGGGCCTCTCGGGATTCCTCTCCCGTCGATGCTGCGGCCTAAGACCTTGTGTGGAGTCGGTGCCGGAACCTGAGTATTCCTCCCTAGTGCTGCATGGATCTTGGGGTACTTCTGGAGTCTCCCCAGCGGAGTCAGTCTTCGTCTCGAGTGGGGGCATGCACGTGCAATTTCCTCCCGAGCTGTAGCAGCAGTGTCACTCTTCCCTTCGCGTGGATCAAGGGATCTGTGCCTTTCCCTTGAGGCTTTCACACGAGGCTTTCCCAAGAGGGTTTCCCACGAGGCTTTCACACGAGGCTTTCCCACAGGTCTGTCCAGGTGCCACCGTGGTGTGAGTCGATCCTCGGCTTGAAAGTCGAGGCAGTGCAGGGAAAACAGGTTTCCCTGGAATGGACTGAGAAATCTGGGGGACTCTGGGAATGGTGGCACGACCCTGGAGTCCCTCTCGCCTTTCCTGTGGAGAGCGCCTCCTCTTGAGATGCGACGGGAACGCCGGGAATTCTTTCCCGACCACGCAGGGAAAGGACCCCTCCTTTCGAGCTAGAAGCGGAAACGGGCTCCGCTGGATGTGGGCGGGACTCTCGTGCATCCTCTCGAGTGAAGACAGGTATGTCGGGGAACTTCTTGAGTTGCAGCAAGGGTGTGAAGGACCCTTTGGAAGTTCCAGCGGTTAGGTGTGATTAGCCTCGAGACGCCTCAGCGGAAATGGGCCTCATCTCGCCTGGAGGGGAGAACCTCCTGGATTTCCTCGAATTGCAGCAGATGCTCTCGACTTACGACGGGGACCTCAGGGACCCGCTCTGGTGGCCTCAGGAAAGGCCAGTCCCCATGTGAGTTGCTCGGGGGCCTCTCCAGATTCCTCTTCCTTCGATGCCGGGGCCTAAGACCTTGTGTGGAGTCGTTGCCGGAACCGGAGGATTCCTCTCCAGTGCTTACATGGATCGTGGGGTACTTCTGGAATCTCCCAGGGGAGTCAGTCCTCGTTGAATGGGGGCGTGCACGTGCGCTTTCCTCCCGAGCTGTAGCAGCAGTGTCACGCTTCCCTTCGCGTGGATCAAGGGATCTGTGGCTTTCCCTCGAGGCTTTCCCACGAGGCTTTCCCACAGGGCTGTCCCACGTGCCACCGTGGTGTAGTTCGATCGTCGGCTTGAAAGTCGAGGCAGTGCAGGGAAAACAGGTTTCCCTGGAATGGACTGAGACATCTGGGGGACTCTGGGAATGGTGGCACGACCCTGGAGTTCCTCTCGCCTTTCCCTGTGGAGAGCGCCTCCTCTTGAGATGCGATGGAACGCTTGGAATTCTTTGCCGATCACGCAGGGAAAGGATTCCACCTCTCGAGCTAGCAGGCGGAAACGGGGCTCCTCTGGATGAGGGCGGGACTCTCGTGCTTCCTCTCGAGTGGAGACGGGTATGTCGGGGAACTTCTTGAGTTGCAGAAAGGGTGTGAAGGACCCTTTGACAGTTCCAGAGGTTAGGTGTGATTAGCCTCGAGACGCCTCAGCGGAAATGGTCCTCATCTCCCCTGGAGGGGAGAACCTCCTGGATTTTCACGAGTTGTGGCAGGTGGTCTCGACTTACGACGGGGACCTCAGGGACGCGCTCTGGTGGCCTCAGGAAAGGCCAGTTCCCATGCGTGTTGCTCGGGGGCCTCTCGGGATTCCTCTCCCGTCGATGCCGGGGCCTAAGACCTTGTGTGGAGTCGGTGCCGGAACCTGAGAATTCCTCTGCAGTGCTGACATGGGTCTTGGGGACTTCTGGAGTCTACCCAGGGGAGTCAGTCCTCGTCTCGAGTGGGGGCATACATGTGGGCTTTCCTCCCGAGCTGTAGCCGCAGTGTCACGCTTCCCTTTGCGTGGATCAAGGGATCTGTGGCTTTCCCTCGAGGCTTTCCACGAGGCTTTACCTCGAGGCTTTCCAACAGGGCTGTCCCTCGTGCCACCGTGGTGTAGGTCGATCGTCGGCTTGAAAGTCGAGGCAGTGCAGGGAAAACAGGTTTCCCTGGAATGGACTGAGAAATCTGGGGGACTCTGGGAATGGTGGCACGACCCTGGAGTCCTCTCGCCTTTCCTGTGGAGAGCGCCTCCTCTTGAGATGCGACGGGAACGCCGGGAAATCTTTCCCGACCACGCAGGGAAAGGACCCCTCATTTCGAGCTAGAAGCGGAAACGGGCTCCTCTGGATGTGGGCGGGACTCTCATGCTTCCTCTCGAGTGGAGACGGGTAAGTCGGGGAACTTCTTGAGTTGCAGCAAGGGTGTGAAGGACCCTTTGGAAGTTCCAGAGGTTAGGTGTGATTAGCCTCGAGACGCCTCAGCGGAAATGGGCCTCATCTCGCCTGGAGGGGAGAACCTCCTGGATTTTTCGAGTTGCGGCAGGTGCTCTCGACTTACGATGGGGACCTCAGGGACCCGCTCTGGTTTCCTCAGGAAAGGCAGTCCCCATGCGAGTTGTTTAAGGGCATCTCGGAATTCCTCTCCCGTCGATGCTGGCGCCTTATACCTTGTGTGGAGTCGGTGCCGGAACCTGAGAATAACTCTCCAGTGCTTACATGATTCTTGGGGTACTTCTGGAGTCTCCAGGTGAGTCAGTCCTCATCTCTATTGGGGGCATGTATGTGCACTTTCCTCCAGAGCTGTAGCAGCAGTGTCACGCTTCCCTTCTCGAGGATCCAGGATCTGTGGCTTTATCTGGAGGCTTTCCCACGATGCTTTTTCATGAGGAATTCCCACAGGGCTTACCCACGTGCCACCGTGGTGTGAGTCGTTCCTCGGATTGAAAGTCGAGGCAGTGCAGGGAAACAGGTTTCCCTGGAATGGACTGAGAAATCTGGGGGACTCTGGGAATGGTGCACCACCCTGGAGTTCCTCTCGCCTTTCCTGTGGTGAGCGCTCCTCTTGAGATGTGAGGGGAACGCTGGAAATTCTTTCCGACCACGCAGGGAAAGGATCCCTCCTCTCGAGCTAGGAGGCGGAAACGGGGCTCCTCTGGATGTGGGCGGGACAATCGTGCTTTCTCTCGAGTGGAGACGGGGTATGTCTCGGAACTTCTTGAGTTGCAGCAAGGGTGTGAAGACCCTTTGGAAGTTCCAGAAGTTAGGTGTGATTAGCCTCGAGACCCCTCACCGGAAATGGGCCTCATCTAGAATGGAGGGGAGAACCTCCTGGTTTTTCTCGAGTGGCGGCAGGTGCTCTGGACTTACGACGGGGACCTCAGGGACCCGCTCTGGTGGCCTCAGAAAAGGCCAGTCCACATGCGAGTTGCTCGGGGGCCTCTCGGGATTCCTCTCCCTGTCGATGCCGTGGACTAAGACCTTGTGTGGATTTGGTGCCGGAACCTGAGGATTCCTCTCCCGTATGACATGGGTCTTGGGGGACTTCTGGAGTCTCCCAGGGGAGTCAGTCCTCGTCTCGAGTGGGGCATGGCACGTGGGCTTTCCTCCCGAGCTGTAGCCGCAGTGTCACGATTCCTTTGCGAGGATCAAGGGATCTGTGTCTTTCCCTCGAGGCTTTCCCACGAGGCTTTACCTCGAGGCTTTCCAACAGGGCTGTCCCTCGTGCCACCGTGGTGTAAGTCGATCATCGGCTTGAAAGTCAAGGCAGTGCAGGGAAAACAGGTTTCCCTGGAATGGACTGAGACATCTGGGGGACTCAGGGAATGGTGGCACGACCCTGGAGTTCCTCTCGCCTTCCTGTGGAGAGCGCCTCTTCTTGAGATGCGAAGGGAACTCCGGAATTCTTCCCGACCACGCAGGGAAAGGATCCCTCCTCTCGAGCTATGAGGCTGAAACGGGGCTCTTCTGGTTGTGGGCGGGACTCTCGTGCTTCCTTTCGAGTGGAAACGGGTATGTCGGGGAACTTCTTGAGTTGCAGCAATGGTGTGAAGGGCCCTTTGGAAGTTCCAGAGGTTAGGTGTGATTAGCCTCGAGATGCTCAGCGCAAATGGGTCTCATCTCGCCTGGAGGGGAGAACCTCCTGGATTTTCTCGAGTTGCGCCAGGTGCTCTCGACTTACGACGGGGACCTCAGGGACCCCTTTGGTGGCCTCAGGAAAGGCCAGTCCCATGCGAGTTGCTCGGGAGCCTCTCGTGATGTCTCTCCCTCTCCAATGTTGTCTTGGATCTTGACTGGCCTTTCCTGAGGCCACCAGAGCGGGTCCCTGCGGTCCCCATTGTAAGTCGAGAGCACCTGCCGCAACTGGAGAAAATCAAGGATGTTCTCCCTCCAGGCAAAATGAAGCCTATTTCTCTGACACATCTCAAGGCTAAGCACACTTAAACTCTGGAACTTCCAAAGGGTCCTTCACACCCTTGCTGCAAATCAAGAAGTTCCCCGACATACCCGTCTGCACTTAAGAGGAAGCACGATAGTTCCGCCCACATCCAGAGGAGCCCCGTTTCCCTCATAGCTCGAGAGGAGGGATCCTTTCCCTTCGAGGTCGGGAAAGAATTCCCGGCGTTCTCGTCGCATCTCAAGAGGAGGCGCTCTCCACAGGAAAGGCGAGAGGAACTCCATGGTCGTGCCACCATTTCAAGCGTCCCCAGATGTCTCAGTCCATTCCAGAGGATCTTGTTTTTACAGAGTGCCTAAACTTTCATGCCGAGGATCGCCTCACACCACGGTGGCACGGGGACAGCCCTGTGGGAAAGCCTCGTGGGAAAGCCTCTAGGAAAAGCCTAGAGGAAAAGCCACAGATCCATTGATCCACGCGACGGGAAGCATGACACTGCTGCTACAGCTCGGGAGGAAGGGGCATGCGCATGCCCCCACTCGAGACGAGGACTGATTCCCCTTGGGAGACTTCAGAAGTATCCCAAAAACATGTCAGCACTGGAGAGGAATACTCAGGTTCTGGCCCCCACTCCACACAAGGTCTTGGGCCCCGGCATCTACCGGTGAGGAATCCCGAGAGGCCCTCTAGCAACTCACATGGGAACTGGTCTTTCCTAAGGCCAACAGAACGGGTCCCTGAGGTCCCCGTCGTAAGTCGAGAGCACCTGCCACAACTCGAGAAAATGAAGGAGATTCTCCCCTTCAGGCGAGATGAAGCCCATTTCCACTGAGACGTCTCGAGGCTAATCACACCTAACCTCTGGAACTTCCAAAGGGTCCTTCACACCATAGCTGCAACTCAAGAAGTTCCACGAGAGACCCGTCGCCACTATAGGAATCACCAGGGTACCACCACATCCAGAGGAGCCCAATTCCCCCTCCTAGCTCAATGTGAGGGATCCTTTCCCTGATTGGCCGGGAAAGAATTCCTGTCGTACCTGTCGCATCTCAAGAGGAGGCACGCTCCACAAGAAAGGTGAGAGGAACTCCAGGGTCGTTCCACCATTCCAAGAGTCCCCAGATGTCTCAGTCCTTTCCAGAGGAACTTGTTTACCCTGCACTGCCTCGACGACGCGGAGGACCGACACACACGATGGTGGCACGTGGGACAGCCCTGTGGAAAGCCTCGTGGGAAAGCCTCGAGGGAAAACAAGAAACCCCTTGATCAACCCAACGGGAAAATTGACTCTGCTCCTAATGCTCGGGAGAAAAGCGCACGCGCATGCCCCCATTGGAGACGAAGATGACTCCCCTGTGGAGACTCCAGTAGTACCCAAGATCCATGTTAGCACTGGAGAGGAAACCTCAGGTTCGGGCACCGACTCCAAACAAGGTCTTAGGCCCCGTCATCGACCGGAGAGGAATCCCGAGAGGCCCCTTAGCAACTCGCAAGTCGACTGGCATTTCCTGAGTGGACCAGAGCGGGTTACATAAGTCCCGGTCGTAACTGGAGAGCACCTGCTGAAACTCGAGAAAATCGAGGAGGTTCTCCCCCTGCAGGCGAGATGAGGCCCATTTCCGCTGAGGCGTCTCGAGTCTAATCACACCTAACCTCTGGAACTTCCAAAGGGTCCATCACACCCTTGCTGCAACTCAAGAAGTTCACCGACATACCCGTCTCCACACGAGAGGAAGCACCAGAGACCCGCCCACATCCAGAGGAGCCCCGTTTCCGCCTCCTAGCTCGAGAGGAGGGATCCTTTCCCTGCGTAGACAGGAAAGAATTCCTGGCGTTCCTGGCGCATCTCAAGAGGAGGCGCTCTCCACAGGAAAGGCGAGAGGAACTCCAGGGTCGTGCCACCATTCCCAGAGTCCCAAGATGTCTCAGTCCATTCCAGGGAAAACTGTTTTCCTGGCACTGCCTCCACTTTCAAGCCGAGGATCGACTCACACCACGGTTGCACGAGGGAAAGCCCTGTGGGAAAGCCTCGTGGAAAGCGTCGTGGTAAAGCCTCGAGGGAAAGCCACTGATCCCTTGTTCCACGCGAAGGGAAGCGTGACAATGCTGCTAGAGCTCGGGAGGAAAGCGCACGTGCATACCCAAACTCGAGACCAGGACTGACTCCCCTGGGGAGACTCCAGAAGTACCCCAAGATCCATGTCAGCACTGGAGAGGAATCCTCAGGTTCCAGCACCGACTCCACACAAGGTCTTAGGCCCCGGCATCGTCGGAGAGGAATCCCGAGAGGCCCCCGAGCAACTCGCATGGGGACTGGCCTTTCCTAAGGCCAACAGAGCGGGTCCCTATTGTGCCCTTTGTAAGTTGAGAGCACCTGCCGCAACTCGAGAAAATCCAGGAGGTTCTCACCTCCAGGCGTGATGAGGCCCATTTCCGCTGAGGCGTCTCAAGGCTAATCACACATAACCTCTGAAACTTCCAAAGGGTCCTTCACACCCCTGCTGCAACTTAAGAAGTTCCCAGATAAACCCATCTCCACTCGAGAGGAAGCACGAGAGTC
>NW_017211729.1:0-17399 GCF_001704415.2 Capra hircus
CCCTCCAGGCGAGATGAGGCCCATTTCCGCTGAGGCGTCTCCAGGAAAATCACACCTAAACCTCTGGAACTTCCAAAGGGTCCTTCACACCCTTGCTGCAACTCAAGAAGTTCCCCGACATACCCGTCTCCACTCGAGAGGAAGCACGAAAGTCCCGCCCACATCAGAGGAGCCCGTTTCCGCCTCCTAGCTCGAGAGGGATCCTTTCCCTGCGTGGTCGGGAAAGAATTCCGGCGTTCCCGTCACATCTCAAGAGGAGGCGCTCTCCACAGGAAAGGCGAGAGGAACTCCAGGTCTGCCACCATTCCAGAGTCCCCAGATGTCTCAGTCCATTCCAGGGAACCTGTTTCCCTGCACTGCCTCGACTTTCAAGCCGAGGATCGACTCACACCACAGTGGCACGTGGGGCAGCCCTGTGGGAAAGCCTGGAAAGCTCGAGGGAAAGCCACTGATCCCTTGATCCACGCGAGGGAGCATGACACTGCTGCTACAGCTAGGGAGGAAAGCGCACGTGCATGCCCCCACTCGAGACGAGGACTGACTCCCCTGGGAGACTCCAGAAGTACCCCAAGATCCATGTCAGCACTGGCAGAGGAAACCTCAGGTTCCGGCACTGACTCCACACAAGGTCTTAGGCCCCGGCATCGACGGGAGAGGAATCCCGAAAGGCCCCGAGCAATTCGCATGGGGACTGGCCTTTTCTGAGGCCCCCAGAGCGGGTCCCTGAGGGCCCCGTCGTAAGTCGAGAGCACCTGCCCTATCTCGAGAAAATCCAGGAGGTTCTCCCCTCCAGGCGAGATGAGGCCCATTTCTGCTGAGGCGTCTCTAGGCTAATCACACCTAATCTCTGGAACTTCCAAACGGTCCTTCACACCCTGCTGCAACTCAAGATGTTCCCCTACATACCGTTTCCACTCGAGAGGAAGCACGAGAGTCCCGCCCACATCCAGAGGAGCCCCGTTTCTGCCTACTAGCTCGAGAGAGGAGGGATCCTTTCCCTGCGTCATCGGGAAAGAAATCCCGGCGTTCCCGTCGCATCTCAAGAGGAGGCGCTCTCCACAGGAAAGGCGAGAGGAACTCCAGGGTCGTGCCACCTTTCCCAGAGTCCCCAGATGTCTCAGTCCATTCCAGGGAACCTGTTTTCCCTGCACTGCCTCGACTTTCAAGCCGAGGATCGACTCACATCACGGTGGCACGTGGGACAATCTGTGGGAAAGCCTCGTGGAAAGCCTCGGGAAGAGGGAAAGCCACAAATCCCTTGATCCACGCGAAGGGAACCTGGCACTGCTGCTACAGCTCGGGAGGAAAGCGCACGTGCATGCCCCCACTCGAGACGAGGACTGACTCCCCTGGGGAGACTCCAGAAGTACCCCAAGATCCATGTCAGCACTGGAGAGGAATCCTCAGGTTCCGGCACCGACTCCACACTAGGTCTTAGGCCCCAGCATCGACGGGAGAAAAATCCCGAAAGGCCCCAAGCAACTCGCATGGGGACTGGCCTTTCCTGAGGCCACCAAAGGGGGTCCCTGTGGTCCCCGTCGTAAGTCGAGAGCACCTGCGCAAATCGAGAAAATCCAGGAGGTTGTCCCCTCCAGGCGAGATGAGGCCCATTTCCGCTGAGGCGACTGGAGCTAATCACCCCTAATCTCTGGAACTTCCAAAGGGTCCTTCACACCCTTGCTGCAACTCAAGAAGTTCCCCGACATACCCGTCTCCACTCGAGAGGAAGCACGAGAGTTCCGCCACATCCAGAGGAGCCCCGTTTCTGCCTCATAGCTCCAGAGGAGGGATCCTTTCCCTGTGTGAAAGAATTCCCGGCGTTCCCATCGCATCTCAAGAGGAGGCTCTCTCCATAGGAAAGGTGAGAGGAACTCCAGGGTCGGGCCACCATTCCCATAGTCCCCCAGATGTCTCAGTCCATTCCAGGGAACCTGTTTTCCCTGCACTGCCTCGACTTTTAAGCCGAGGATCGACTCACACCACGGTGCACGTGGGACAGCCCTGTGGGAAAGCCTCGTGGGAAAGCCTCGTGGAAAGCCTTGAGGGAAAGCCACAGATCCCTTGATCCACTTGAAGGGAAGCGTGACACTGCTGCTACAGCTCGGGAGGAAATCGCACGTGCCTGCCCCCACTCGAGACGAGGACTGACTCCCCAGGGAGACTCCAGAAGTACCCCAAGATCCATGTCAGCACTGGAGAGGAATCCTCAGGTTCGGCACCGACTCCCCACAAGGTCTTAGGCCCCAGCATGGACGGGAGGAATCCCGAGAGGCCCGCGAGCAACTTGCATGGGGACTGGCCTTTCCTGAGGCCACCAGAGCGGGTCCCTGAGGTCCCCGTCGTAAGTCGAGAGCACCTGCCGCAACTCGAGAAAATCCAGGAGGTTCTCCCCTCCAGGTGAGATGAGGCCCATTTCCGCTGAGGCGTCTCGAGGCTAATCACACCTAACCTCTGGAACTTCCAAAGGGTCCTTCACACTCTTGCTGCAACTCAAGAAGTTCCCCGACTTACCCGTCTCCACTCGAGAGGAAGCACGAGAGTCCCGCCCACATCCAGAAGAGACCCGTTTCTGTCTCCTAGCTCGAGAGGAGGGATTCTTTCCCTGCGTGTTCGGGAAAGAATTCCCGGCGTTCCCGTCGCATCACAAGAGGAGACGCTCTCCACAGGAAAGGGCGAGAGGAACCCAGGGTCGTGCCACCATTCCCAGAGTCCCCCAGATGTCTCAGTCCATTCCAGGGAAACCATTTTTCCCTGCAATGTCTCGACTTTCAAGCCGAGGATCCACTCACACCACGGTGGCACGTGGGACAGCCCTGTGGGAAAGCCCCGTGGGAAAGCCTCGTGGGAAAGACACAGATCCCTTGATCCACGGGAAGGGAAGCGTGACACTTCTGCTAGAGCTGAGGAGGAAAGCGCACGTGCATGCCCCCACTCGAGACGAGGACTGACTCCCTTGGGGAGACTCCAGAAGTACACCAAGATCCATGTCAGCACTGGAGAGGAATCCTCAGGTTCCGCAACCGACTCCACACAAGGTCTTAGGCCCGGCATCGATGGGAGAGGAATCCCGAGAGTCCACCCGAGCAACTAGCATGGGGACTGGTCTTTCCTGAGGCCACCAGAGCGGGTCCCTGAGGTCCCCGTCGTAAGTCGAGAGCACCTGCCGAAACTCGAGAAAATCCAGGAGGTTCTCCTCTCCAGGCGAAATGAGGCCCATTTCCGCTGAGGCGTCTCGAGGCTAATCACGCCTAACCTCTGGAACTTCCAAAGGGTACTTCACACGCTTGCTGCAACTCAAGAAGTTCCCCCACATACCCATCTCCACACGAGAGGAAGCACGAGAGTCCCGCCCACATCCAGAGGAGCCCCGTTTTCGCCTCTTGCTCAGGAGGGATCCTTTCCCTGCGTGGTCGGGAAAGAATTCCCGGCGTTCCCGTCCCATCTCAAGAGGAGGCGCTCTCCACAGGAAAGGCGAGAGGAACTCCAGGGTCGTGCCACCATTCCCAGAGGTCCCCCAGATGTCTAGGTCCATTCCAGGGAAACCTGTTTTCCCTGCACTGACTCAACTTTCAAGCCGAGGATCGACTCACACCACGGTGCACGTGGGACAGCCCTGTAGGAAAGCCTCGAGGGAAAGCCTCGTGGGAAAGCATCGAGGGAAAGCCACAGATCCCGTGATCCACGGGAAGGGAATCGTGACACTGTGGCTACAGCTCGGTAGGGAAAGCGCACGGTGCATGCCCCCACTCGAGAGGAGGACTGACTGCTCTGGGGAGACTCCAGAAGTACCCCAAGATCCATGTCAGCACTGGAGAGGAATCCTCAGGTTCCGGCAGCGACTCCACACAAGGTCTTAGGCCCCGGCATCGGACGGGCGAGGAATCCCGAGAGGCCCCTGAGCAACTCGCATGGGGACTGGGCTTTCCTGAGGCCACCAGAGCGGGTCCCGGAGGTCCCCGTCGTAAGTCGAGAGCACCTGCCTGCAACTCGAGAAAATCCTAGATGTTCTCCCCTCCAGGCGACATGAGGCCCATTTCCCCTGAAGCGTCTCGAGGCTAATCACACCTAACCTCTGGAACTTCCAAAGGGTCCTTCACACCCTTGCTGCAAATCAAGAAGTTCCCTGACATACCCGTCTCCACTCGAGAGGAGTCACGAGAGTCCGCTCACATCCAGAGGAGCCCCGTTTCCGACCTCCTAGCTCGAGAGGAGAGATCCTTTCCCTGCGTGGTCGGAAAAGAATTCCCGGCGTTCCCGTCGCATCTCAAGAGGAGGCGCTCTCCACAGGAAAGGCGAGAGGAACTCCAGGGTCGTGCCACCATTCCCAGAGTCCCCCAGATGTCTCAGTCCATTCCAGGGAAACATGTTTTCCCTGCACTGACTCGACTTTTCAAGCCGAGGATCGACTCACACCACCGGTGGCACGTGGGACAACCCTGTGGGAAAGCCTCGTGGGAAAGCCACAGATCCCTTGATCCACGCGAAGGGAAGCGTGACAGCTGCTGCCTACAGCTCGAGAGGAAAGCGCACAGTGCATGCCCCCACACCAGACGAGGACTGACTCCCCTGGGGAGACTCCAGAAGTACCCCAAGATCCATGTCAGCACTGGAGAGGAATCCTCAGGTTCTGGCACCGACTCCACACAAGGTCTTATGCCGGTGTCCAGCCCCGGTGGATCCAGGGAATTCGAAGGGTGGACGGCGTTGGCGTGGAAAGACTTGTTTATTTATTAATGTAAGATTAGATTAGCAAACTATAGTGTAGTAAGAAGATTAAGTGGAGGAAGAGGGCTGAATAGCTTGGTTTTACGCGGACGGCCAATAAAATTCCAGACAAGGAATTTGCACCACCTACGTTGGGCCACCGGCGCCCGCTTGAATATCTAAGGGTGCCTCGCCTTAAGCTCCCTTTCGTGCGGGTCTTAACAGCCAGGCCAAGTAAGTAGACCTGGCGAGCCTCCGCACTCCATGTGGAGATTCAGCCTGAAGTTATAGTAAAGAGCAGAGAGAAGGAAAGGTAGAGAAGAAGAAAGAGAGAGAAAGACACGGGGGGAGCCAGAGTCCAGGAAACCAGGCTGAGAGACTAGTTCGAGAAGCTGGTCCGAGAAACTGGCCCCCGGCCCCTGGCCTCCTCCTTTATTGTTCAGAAGGTCTTTTATACTTTTGATAATACATGAAGATCAATGGATAACCCAAAATTATGTAGTGTTCCCAACCCAGATTCTTTCTGTATATCATTTTGTATACAAAAGGTCTCAGGTGATTTACATTATCTTCTGGCCAAGAGGCTTGTTAACACTTTTTGGCTCTCTTCCTTAATGAATGTTAATTTTGTTTCCCCTGAAGTGTTTTTCTTTAATCTGCATCTCCTTAAAGCATTAAAGTTACATCTCTATAGAACAAAGGTGCAGTGGGTTATAACAAAGAAAGTACTTAACTCAAAGATCTAATGTTGCTAATACCAGGTCTACTACTTGTTTTTCACATACCAACTATATCTAAAAATAAAGGATATTTGGCAGCAAGCATTGACCCAAAAAATGAAACTTTTAATCAGTCCTATTCTAAAGATTCTGACTCCTCGGAAGCTCCTGCATTCCTAGGATGTTTTAAGCTTCCTGTGCCTCTGCGGTCAGGAGGCCTCAAACAATCACAAGCGCAGCTGTACGAGTCCTACAGCAGGATAGAAAGCCATCAGAGGGTTTTTGGATTGAAACACTCTTTCAAATGCAGAAGACTAACGCCCTGAATTGACTTTTTCCAGAAAAGTTCAGAAGAGTGAAAAAGCAGAGCACAAAAACCGGCAGATTTTTGTTGGGGTACATGCTTAAAAATTTCCAGAGGGGTCCCTGAGTCTGAGCACGCCTTGCGTATGTCAGCTTCCTTCCTCATAACCTTGTCACGGGCGGGCTTCCTCACACTGTCTCCCGGCAGCCTTAGGCCCAGCATGAATCCCAGAGGCCCCGAGCAACTCGCATGCGGACTGGCCTTTCCTGAGGCCACCAGAGCGGGTCCCTGAGTCCCGTCGTAAGTCGAGAGCACCTGCCACAACTTTCTCCCCTCCAGGCGAGATGAGGCCCATTTCCGCTGAGGCATCTCGAGGCTAATCACACCTAACCTCTGGAAATTACAAAGGGTCTTTCACACCTTGCTGCAACTCAAGAAGTTCCCCGACACCCGTCTCCACTCGAGAGGAATCACGAGAGTCTCATCCAGAGGAGCCCCGTTTCCGCCTCCTAGCTCGAGAGGAGGGATCCTTCCCCTGCGTGGTCGGAAAGAATTCCCGGCATTTCCGTCCATCTCAAGAGGAGCGCTCTCCACAGGAAAGGCGAGATTAACTCCAGGGTCGTGCCACCATTCCCAGAGTCCCTCAGATGTCTCAGTCCATTCCAGGGAAACCTGTTTTCCCTGCACTGCCTCGACTTTCAAGCCGAGGATCGACTCACACCACGGTGGCACGTGGGACAGCCCTGTGAGAAAGCCTCCTGGGCAAGCCTCGAGGGAAACCACAGATCCCTTCGAAGGGAAGCATGACACTGCTGCTACAGCTCGAGAGGAAATCGCACGTGCATGCCCCAATTCGAGAGGACTGACTCCCCTGGGGAGACTCCAGAAGAAACCATGTCAGCACTGGAGAGGAATCCTCAAGTTCTGGCACCGACTCCACACAAGTCTTAGGTCCCGGCATCGACGGGAGAGGAATAACTCCATGGGGACTGGCCTTTCCTGAGGCCACCAGAGCGGGTCCCTGAGGTCCCTGTTGTAAGTCGAGAGCACCTGCCCTCGAGAAATCCAGGAGGTTCTCCCCTCCAGGCGAGATGAGGCCCATTTCCGCTGAGCATCTCGAGGCTAATCACACCTAACCTCTGGAACTTCCAAAGGGTCCTTCACACCCTTGCTGCAACTCAAGAAGTTCCCGACATACCCGTCTCACTCGAGAGGAAGCACGAGAGTCCGCCCACATCCAAAGAGCCCCGTTTCCGCCTCCTAGCTCGAGAGAGGGTTCCTTTCCCTGCGTGTTCGGGAAAGAATTCCTGGCCTTCCCATCGCAGCTCAAGAGGGGGCGCTCTCTACAGGAAAGGCGAGAGGAACTCCAGGGTCGTGCCACCATTCCAGGTCCCCCAGATGTCTCAGTCCACTCCAGGGAAACGTGTTTTCCTTGCACTGCCTCGACTTTCAAGCGAGGATCGACTCACACCACGGTGGCACGTTGGACAGCCCTTTGGGTAAGCCTCGGGGAAAGCCTCGTGGGAAAGACTTCAGATTCCTTCATCACGCGAAGGGAAGCGTGACACTACAGCTACAGCTCGGGAGGAAAGCGCACGTGCATGCCCCTACTCGAGACGAGGAATGACTCCCGGAGACTCAAAAGTACCCCAGGAACCATGTCAGCACTGGAGTGGAATCCTCCGTTCCGGCACCGACTCTACACAAGGTCTTATCGACGGGAGAGGAATCGAGAGGCCCCATGCAACTCGCATGGGGACGGGCCTTTCCTGAGGCCACCAGAGCGGGTCCCGAGGTCCCCGTCGTAAGTCGAGAGCACCTGCCGCAACTCGAGAAAATCCAGGAGGTTCTCCCTTCCAGGCGAGATGAGGCCCATTTCCGGTGAGGCGTCTCGAGGCTAATCACACCTAACCTCTGGAATTTCCAAAGGGTCCTTCACACCCTTGCTGCAACTCAAGAAGTTCCCCGACATACCCGTCTCCACTCGAGAGGAAGCACGAGAGTCCGGCCCACATCCAGAGGAGCCCCGTTTCCGCCTCCTAGCTCGAGAGGAGGGATCCTTTCCCTTCGTGTTCGGAAAGAATTCCCGGCGTTTCCGTCGCATCTCAAGAAGAGGCGCTCTCCACAGGAAAGGCGAGAGGAACTCCAGGGTCGTGCCACCATTCCCAGAGTCCCTCAGATGTCTCAGTCCATTCCAGGGAAACTTTTTCCCTGCACTGCCTCGACTTTCAAGCGAGGATCGACTCTCACCACGGTGGCACGTGGGACAGCCTTGTGGGAAAGACTCGAAAAGCCTCGTGGAAAGCCTCGAGGGAAAGCCACAGATCCCTTGATCCACGCGAAGGGAAGCCTGACACTGCTGCTACAGCTGGGAGGAAAGCGCACGTGCATGCCCCCACTCGAGACGAGGACTGACTCCCCAGGGGAGACTCAGGACGTACCCCAAGATCCATGTCAGGACTGGAGAGGAATCCTCAGGTTCCGGCACCGAGTCCACACAAGGTCTTAGGGCCCCGGCATCGACAGGAGAGGAATCCCGAGAGGCCCCGAGCAACTCGCATGGGGAATGGCCTTTCCTGAGGCCACCAGAGCATGTCCCTGAGGTCCCCGTCGTAAGTAGAGAGAAACTGCCGCAACTCGAGAAAATCCAGAAGGTTCTCCCCTCCAGGCGAGATGAGGCCCATTTCCAATGAGGCCTCTCGAGGCTAATCACACCTAACTCTGGAACTTCCAAAGGGTACATCACCCACTTGTTGCAACTCAAGAAGTTCCCCGACATAACCGTCTCCACTTGAGGAAAGCTCGAGAGTCCCGCCGACATCCAGAGGAGCCCCGTTTCCGCCTCCTAGCTCGAGAGGAGGGATCCTTTCCCTGCTGTTCGGGAAAGAATTCCCGGCGTTTCCGTCGCATCTCAAGAGGAGGCGCTCTCCACAGGAAAGGCGAGAGGAATTCCAGGCTCGAGCCACCATTACCCAGAGTCCCCAGATGTCTCAGTCCATTCCAGGGAAACCAGTTTTCCCTGCACTGCCTCGACTTTCAAGCCGAGGATCGACTCACACCACGGTGGCACGTGGGACAGCCCTGTGGGAAAGCCTCGTGGGAAAGCCTCCTGCAAAAACCTCGATGAAAGCCACAGATTTCTTCATCCACGCGAAGGGAAGCATGACACTGCTGCTACAGCTCGGGAGGAAAGTGCACGTGCATGACCTAAGTCGAGACGAGGACTGAATCCCCGGTGGAGACTCCAGAAGTACCCCAAGATCCATGTCAGCACTGGAGAGGAATTCAGGTTGGCACCGACTCCACACAAGGTCTTAGGCCCCGGCATCGACGGGGAGAGGAATCCCGAGAGGCCCCCTAGCAACTCGCATGGGGACTGGCCTTTCCTGAGGCCACCAGAGCGGGTCCCTGAGGTCCTCGTCTTAAGTCGAGAGCACCTGCCGCAACTCGAGAAAATCCAGGAGGTTCTCCCCTCCAGGCGAGATGAAGCCCATTTCCGCTGAGGCGTCTCGAGGCTAATCACCTAACCTCTGGAATTTCCAAAGGGTCCTTCACACCCTTGCTGCAACTCAAGAAGTTTCCCGACATACCCGTCTCCACTCGAGAGGAAGCACGAGAGTCCTGCCCACATCCAGAGAGCCCCGTTTCCGCCTCTAGCTCGAGAGGTGGAATCCTTTCCCTTGTTGTCGGGAAAGAATTCCCGGTTTCCGTCGCATCTCAAGAGGAGGCGCTCTCCACAGGAAACACGAGGGGACTCCAGGGTCGTGCCACCATTCCCTGAGTGCCCAGATGTCTCAGTCATTCCAGGGAAACCTATTTTCCCTGCATTGCCTCGACTTTCAAGCCGAGGATCACTCACACCACGGTGGCACGTGGGACAGCCCTGTGGGAAAGCCTCGTGGAAAGCCTCGAGGAAAAGCCACAGATCCCTAGATCCACGCAAAGGGAAGATGACAATGCTGCTACAGCTCGGGAGGAAAGCGCACGTGCATGCCCCACTCGAGACGAGGACTGACCCCTGGGGAGACTCCAGAAGTACCCAAAGACCATGTCAGCACTGGAGAGGAATCCTCAGGTTCCGGCACCGACTCACACAAGTCTTAGGCCCGGCATCGATGGGAGAGGAATTCCGAGAGGCCCCCGAGCAACTCGCATGGGGACTGGCCTTTCCTGAGGCCACCAGAGCGGGTCCCTGAGGTCCCGTCGTAAGTCGAGAGCACCTGCCGCAACTCGAGAAAATCCAGGAGGTTCTCCCTCCAGGCGAGATGAGGCCCATTTCCGCAGGCGTCTCGAGGCTAATCACACCTAACCTCTGGAACTTCCAAAGGGTCCTTCACACCCTTGCTGCAACTCAAGAAGTTCCCCCACATACCCGTCTCCACTCGAGAGGAAGCACGAGAGTCCGCCCACATCCAGAGGAGCCCCGTTTCCGCCTCCTAGCTCGAGAGGAGGGATCCTTTCCCTGCGTGGTCGGGAAAGAATTCCCGGCGTTTCCGTCGCATCTCAAGAGGAGGCGCTCTCCACAGGAAAGGCGAGAGGAACTCCAGGGTCGTGCCACCATTCCCAGAGTCCCCCAGATGTCTCAGTCCATTCCAGGGAAACCTGTTTTCCCTGCACTGCCTCGACTTTCAAGCCGAGGATCGACTCTCACCACGGTGGCACGTGGGACAGCCTTGTGGGAAAGACTCGAAAAGCCTCGTGGGAAAGCCTCGAGGGAAAGCCACAGATCCCTTGATCCACGCGAAGGGAAGCCTGACACTGCTGCTACAGCTGGGGAGGAAAGCGCACGTGCATGCCCCCACTCGAGACGAGGACTGACTCCCCAGGGGAGACTCAGGACGTACCCCAAGATCCATGTCAGGACTGGAGAGGAATCCTCAGGTTCCGGCACCGAGTCCACACAAGGTCTTAGGCCCCGGCATCGACAGGAGAGGAATCCGAGAGGCCCCGAGCAACTCGCATGGGGAATGGCCTTTCCTGAGGCCACCAGAGCATGTCCCTGAGGTCCCCGTCGTAAGTCAGAGAGACAACCTGCCGCAAACTCGAGAAATCCAGGAAGGTTCTCCCCCTCCAGGCGAGTATGAGGCCCATTTCCAAGCTGGAGGCGCTCTCGAGGCTAATCACACCTAACCTCTGGAACTTCCAAAGGGTCATTCACACCACTTGTTGCCAACTCAAGAAGTTCCCCGACATAACCCGTCTCCACTTGAGAGGAAGCACGAGAGTCTCCCGCCACATCCAGAGAGAGCCCCGTTTCCGCCTCCTAGCTCGAGAGGAGGGATCCTTTCCCTGCGTTGTTCGGAAAGAATTCCCGCCGGCGTTTCCGTCGCATCTCAAGAGGAGGCGCTCTCCACAGGAAAGGCGAGAGGAATTCCAGGCTCGAGCCACCATACCCAGAGTCCCACAGATGTCTCAGTCCATTCCAGGGAAACCAGTTTTTCCCTGCACTGCCTCGACTTTCAAGCGAGGATCGACTCACACCACGGTGGCACGTGGGACAGCCCCTGTGGGAAAGCCTCGTGGGAAAGCCTCGCAAAACCTCGATGGAAAAGCCACAGATTTCCTTCGATCCACGCGAAGGGAAGCATGACAACTGCTGCTACAGCTCGGGAGGAAAGCGCACGTGCATGACCCACTCGAGACGAGGACTGAATCCCCTGGGGAGACTCCAGAAGTACCCCAAGATCCATGTCAGCACTGGAGAGGAATCCTCAGGTTCCGGCACCGTACTCCACACAACGTCTTAGGCCCCGGCATCGACGGGAGAGGAATCCCGAGAGGCCCCCGAGCAACTCGCATGGGGACTGGCCTTTCCTGAGGCCACCAGAGCGGGGTCCCTGAGGTCCTCGTCTTAAGTCGAGAGCACCTGCTGCAAACTCGAGAAAATCCAGGAGGTTCTCCCCTCCAGGCGAGATGAAGCCCATTTCCGCTGGAGGCGTCTCGAGGCTAAATCACACCTAACCTCTGGAATTTCCAAAGGGTCCTTCACACCCTTGCTGCAACTCAAGAAGTTTCCCGACGTACCCGTCTCCACTCGAGAGGAAGCACGAGAGTCCTGCCCACATCCAGAAGAAGCCCCGTTTCCGCCTCACTAGCTCGAGAGGTGGGAATCCTTTCCCTGTGTTCGGGGAAAGAATTCCCGGCGTTCCGGTCGCATCTCAAGAGGAGGCGCTCTCCACAGGAAACACGAGGGGATCTCCAGGGTCGTGACACCATTCCCAGAGTGCCACAGATGTCTCAGTCCTATTCCAGGGAAACCTATTTTCCCTGCATTGCCTCGACTTTCAAGCCGAGGATCCACTCACACCACGGTGGCACGTGGACAGCCCTGTGGGAAAGCCCTCGTGGAAAGCCTCGAGGAAAAGCCACAGATCCCTTAGATCCACGCGAAAGGGAAGGTATGACAATGCTGCTACAGCTCGAGGAGGAAAGCGCACGTGCATGCCCCCACTCGAGACGAGGACTGACTCCCCTGGGGAGACTCCAGAAGTACCCAAAGATCCATGTCAGCACTGGAGAGGAATCCTCAGGTTCCGGCACCGGACTCCACACAAGAGTCTTAGGCCCGAGGCATCGATGGGAGAGGAATTCCGAGAGGGCCCCGAGCAACTCGCATGGGGACTGGCCTTTCCTGAGGCCACCAGAGCGGGTCCCTGAGGTCCCTCATCCTAAGTCGAGAGCACCTGCGCAACTCGAGAAAATCCAGGAGGTTCTCCCTCCAGGCGAGATGAGGCCCATTTCCGCAGAGCGTCTCGAGGCTAAATCACACCTAACCTCTGGAACTTCCAAAGGGTCCTTCAAACCCTTGCTGCAACTCAAGGAAGTTCCCCCGACATACCCGTCTCCACTCGAGAGGAAGCACGAGAGTCCCGCCCACATCCAGAGGAGCCCCGTTTCCGCCTCCTAGCTCGAGAGGAGGGATCCTTTCCCTGCGTGGTCGGGAAAGAATTCCCGGCGTTTCCGTCGCAACTCAAGAGGAGGCGCTCTCCACAGGAAAGGGCGAGAGGAACTCCAGGGTCGATGCCACCATTCCCAGAGTCCCCCAGATGTCTCAGTCCATTCCAGGGAAACCTGTTTTCCCTGCACTGCCTCGACTTTCAAGCCGAGGATCGACTCACACCACTGGTGGCACGTGGGACAGCCCTGTGGGAAAGCCTCGTGGGAAAGCCCTCGAGGGAAAGCCACAGATCCCTTGATCCACGCGAAGGGAAGCGTGGACTACTGCTGCTACAGCTCGGGAGGAAAACCGCACGTTGCATGCCTCCCACTCGAGACGAGGACTGACTCCCCTGGGGAGACTCCAGAAGTACCCCAAGATCCATGTCAGCACTGGAGAGGAATCCCTCAGGTTCCGGCACCTGCTGGGAGCCAGTGTGAGGAATCCCTGCCCATGACAAGGTCATGAGGAAGGAAGCTGACATATGCAAGGCCGTGCTCAGACTTCAGGGACCCCTCTGCAAATTCCTAAGCACAGTACCCCAACTAAAATCTGCCGGCTTTTGTGCTCTGTTTTTAAACTCTTCTGACATTTTCTGGAAAAATTCAATTCAGGGCTTTAGTCTTCTGCATTTGAAAGAGTGTTTCAATCCAAAAACCCCTCCGATGGCTTTTCTACCCTGCCTGCAGGACTCGTACAGCTGCGCATGTGATTGTTTGAGGCCTCCTGACCGCAGGAGGCACAGGAAGCTTAAAACATCCTAGGAATGTAGGAGCTTCCGAGGAGTCAAAATCTTTAGAATAGGACTGATTAATGGTTTCATTTTTGGGTCAATGCTTGCTGCCAAATTTTCATATCCTTTATTTTTAGATATAGTTGGTATATAGAAAAACAAGTAGTAGACCTGGTATTAGCAACATTAGATCTTTGAGTTAAAGTACCTTCTTTGTTATATCCCACTCCACCTTTGTTCTATAGAGATGTAACTTTAATGCTTTAAGGAGATGCAGAATTAAAAAAAAAAAAAACACTTCAGGGGAAACCAAAATTAACATTCATTAAGGAAGAGAGCCAAAAAGTGTTAACAAGCCTCTTGGCCAAAAAGATAATGTAAATCACCTGAGACCTTTTGTATACAAAATGATATACGGAAAGAATCTGGGTTGCGAACGCTACATAATTTTGTGTTACCCATTGATCTCCGTGTTTTATCAAAAGTATAAAAGGCCTTCTGAACAATAAAGGATGGGGGCCAGTTTCTCGAACTAGTCTCTCGGCCTGGTTTCTTGGGACTCTGGCTCCCCCCATGTCTCTCTCTCTCTCTTCTCCTCTCCCCTTCCCTCTCTCTGCTCTTTACTTTAACTTCAGGCTGAATCTCCATCTGGGGCGCGGAGGCTCGCCAGGTCTATCTTACTTGCCCCGGCTGTTAAGACCCGCACGAAAGGGAGCTTAAGGCGAGGGCACCCTTAGATAATTCAAGCGTGCGCCGGTGGCCCAACGTAGATGGTGCAAATTCCTTGTCTGGAATTTTATTGGCCTTCCGGTTAAACCAAGCTATTCAGCCCTCTTCCTCCACTTAATCTTCTTACTACACTATAGTTTCTTAATCTAATCTTACATTAATAAACAAACAAGTCTTTCCACGCCAACGCCGTCCACCCTTTCGAATTCCCTGGATCCACCGGGGCTGGACCCCGGCAAGTGGTGCCCGGAACAGGCTATTCAAAGGTAGGTTCCTCGGAGCAAAAGCTCCCCCTGGAGCACTCTCTGTGCTCCCCCCGGAGCACTCTCTGTTGCTCCCCCCGGAGTGACTTAATCACTCCCCCCGGAGTACTTTCGGGTACTCCCCCAGTGTTGAGTGTTCGGGACGGCTAGGACCCCACTCAGGGTGCCGCGGACCCCCCTGTAGGATAGACAGGTGGAGGACGAGTGGGAAGTGTTCAAGGGTTTTAAGAGAAACCTGGTGCTCTAGAGGTTGAAAAGAAACCTGCTATCTTAGGGTTTAAAACAAAACCCCCCTTGGCTAAGGGTAAAACCTTTTTGTCAAGGCAGACTTTTCTATAACTCTTAATTTTCTGACACGGGTAACAATGACTCAAAACAATGACACCTCTTTATACAAGTAATTTTGTAACTGTTAAACAAAAAAGACAAATTAAAGATTAAAAGGCTCGTGTTACGAGACCAATGTCCTTGGTTTCCAGAAAAGAGATTTAGATACTTGGATAAAGGTAATAAAAACAGCTAAAAACTAATTATACTTTGCATGGGCCTGTAAATGCTTTTGCCTCTGTAAAATATTATTACAAATGTTCTGGACCCCCGTCATGAGGCTGTTAGTTAGATAGCCTATGGGAGAGACTATAGCAGTGGATCGTAGTGGGTCTCCACCTATTACGCAGATCATATTTCTGCCATTGGCAAACAAAAGGAGAGAGACTGTACTCTTCCTCCCGAGGAAGGAGGGTGCTTATAGGGACGCAGCGGCCGAGCGCCCTGGAGAGCCCCCTCCCCCTCTACACAAACCAAACCTTTAAAAGAGTTGTCTTATTTAAGGCGACCACTGCAACCTCTGCTTGCGCCTCCCCAGGGCTTAAGAACTCCCCACTTTATATCCAAAGCCTCCCAGAACATTGCTTAAGTTTGAAAACGATAGTGACAATATTTTTGAGCAAAAGAGCTTTTAAAACAGAGCTTGCTCCTTGCATAAAATCCCCTCAGGAGGGGCCTCACCCAACAAAAAAAAGAAAAAGGAAGAAAAACAGGAAAAAAAAAAGAAAAATATTCGTAATAAAAAGGACTTAACAAATGCAAAATGTTTCTCTTGAGGCCAAATAGAACATTTTTTGCCAAAATGTCTTGCTAAACAGAGATAACAAGCCGTACCAAACAACCCCAGGTAGCTCAGGCCTGGACCTCAGTTCCACCACCTTAATAATAATAGCTCCTGACTCAGATTCCAGTGGCTAGTCCCCTGCCTGAGGACATTGTAAGACTTGTGCTGGGGCATAGCTTGCTTTCTTTTCAAAAAATTTCGGTAGTGTCTTGTGTAGTAAATTCTGATTATACTAAAAAAAATTGAAGTTTTGATATCGCCACCTGCTAAAACTGTGCAATTAAAATTAAAAAATAGCACAGCTTTTGCTTTTACCTTATTACCAGACAGAAAAACCAGACAAAAAAAGCCCCAGAGGATCTAGATCTAGCTTTTGGGTGCAAAAAATTGCAGCTTCTAGGCCTTTAAAAGATTTTTTAAAGATATAAAATGTCATGGCTGTTAGACAATAGACAAGACGTTTCTTACATTGCTGAGAGACTAGCGCAGCTCCTGGCCAACATATACTACTGAAAAGGAGTTGGTGGGATTAGAAAAGGTGGTATGCAGGATAAAAATGCTATAGAGTAAGAGGTGAGAGAGAGTTTAAAACCTTGGTGAATAGTGAGCTCCCCGTTGCTGGAAGTATTCAAGCAAAGATTAAATGGTTACTTGTCATCTAAAAGGCTATAGACCAGATTTGGGTTATAAAAAGATCATTAAAAAAGCTTTTCTTGCTTCTTATATTTGGGTCTGCCAAAAGTTTTAAAACTGATAATGTCCTTTTAAAGCTGCTGAGAGATTGTTTACTAACTTTAAATGATTTCCAAAAATTATTAGGTGATATTAATTGGATATGCCCACATTTAAAACTGACTTTTGTAGATTTAAAGCCTTTTGTTTGATTGCTGAAAAATAACAATCCTAATCCCAGTTCTAAGAAAAAGTTGACTAGTGTGACACAGTTGGCTTTCGTTAAAGTGAATGAGGCTTTAAATGATCAGTTAATTAAGATTAATATTGCCAAAAAAGGAGATTAAATTATTCTTGCCACAAAATGTATACCTACAGGATGCTTGTGACAAGAAGGCCCATTGGTTCCATCTAATGACCCCCCAAAAAATAGTTTTATCTTATCCCAACTTGGTGGAACAATGGCCTCTGCCTAAGAAAAAATTACTGACATATTAATTTAAAAGATTAATTCAAGCATACTGATTTATTAAATTGTTCAGTAAAGAGCCATCAAAAATTGTAATTCCATATAACAAAAAACAACTTGATGCTTTTCAAATGTTTGCTGATTGGCAGATTGCTATAGGAAATTCTTGTGATCAGATCTTGCATCATTTACCCTCACGTGCTTTGTTAATTCAAAAATTAAAAAAGGAGAAATTAAGTATAGTTTTCCCCCATCAGATTTTACAACATGTTCTCTTTGTAATAAGTTAAATGCTGATTCGTTTGGAACAGTAAAATAAAAAGCCATTGGTAAAGCAAAAAGATCTCCAGATAACAAAAAGATCCCGACCCAGAATTTGCTGCGGGTCGAGGAAGTGTTTATTTTTTTCCACAGGGTGCAGATTCGTCAATTTGGATCCCGGACAGACTGATTCGCCACAAAAGAAAAAGGGAACTTCTCTGCCGCCACCGCCGCGGGAAACAGCCGTGCACCAAAAGCTGCGGGCGGGGCCAGCCTGACTGACGGAACCCAGTGCACCGCACTCGCAGCCCCGTTACAGCGCCAGTGTCAGAGGCGGGGTGAAGGCCGCTGCTCCCACCGGCAGAAGAGGCAAAAGAAACATCAAGATCCCGGCGGGACTAACAGCTGCTGCAGCGCAAACTCCAACCAGAAAATGACTCTATTACTACTCTATTTTGGCTTGTCTATCCTCTCCTTATGTTCTTCTTTTCACCAAT